>NC_056749.1:9994064-10224293 GCF_019279795.1 Protopterus annectens | reverse complement strand
ATGACTACCCAACAACTTCCAAAAACCATTAATAACCAACTCATACATAAAAGTGAAATGATAAATAATTAAATAAATGAATTACATGATAAAAAATTACATACTAAAAAATTCATGTAAAACTATCCATATCAAATACTTTAAGCTGCAAACCTAGGAATTTGATAAAATGCTATTAAAATGAAACTATTAATCATAACTTACTTTCATGTTATGTGTAGACCTGTCCTTATATGTTAAAAACTGTACACAATATTGAAAACCTGCTACAAAATCAAAATCTTTAATTGTAATTACACCCCATCAATTAATATGTTTTTTTGTGTGGGTTCGTATTATATTAATTAATTTGTCAATAACTTATTAATAAATTATTAAAATTAAATTATTAACATTTAATCAAAATTATAATCTTGCCCGTCTGATCTTTAAAACACTTCTATTACTAATGGTATCATTCATACCTGGGGGTTTGGCCGCATTCAGCTTAATCTGCCATAAAAGTTCTCTGTATTCTAATGATGCTTCCCATTCCCCACCTCCGTTCCCCACCTTGTTTATTTCTTTAACTTATTTGTTGACCAGGTATATGGAGTAATCCAAAACTGAGGCTGTGGGTTGGCATGACGGTTACGTTGTTTACCTCGCAGACAAAAGGGACACAGTTTGATTCTCACCTTTAAGGGAAATATGCTAGGCTTACAATGGCAAACAAGGGCAGCTAAGCTTACTACTTACCTTTGAACCTATGGAGCATTTCCAGGAATAATCCAACAATGAAAGAAAATGTATAAAATTTTAGTAATAAAAAGAGAACCAACAATGCTCAGAGTAACACAGCAGCATGTACAAAGCACATAGTATATGGATAAAAAGTACACAATTGCAATAATAAAGCAAGAACTCATCATATTCAGAATAAAATAGTATCTGCATGCATGCATGCATCCAAAACCATTGTTTATGTAACAAGAACACACTCACGTCACAGCGGCCAGAATATATAGGAACATAAATTGAAGATGTCTCAGAAAGCTGTCCACAGAGAAGCTGAGCACAGTGGCCATTTCTGAGACAGTAAGAGATGTAGAAGAGTATGGAAAACCCCTACATTTCTGTGCGAGTTGTAAACATTAGTTTTGGGTCAAACCAGTAAGCCAGATGTTGACAGAAATACATAAAGGATGTGTTATTTCCTATATGATCAAAAACAGAGACTGGTGTTGTTTTTGCTAGTTATTGTGGAGTTAAAAAACAAAAAGAGTTTGTGGTTTCATAGGATTTAGTCTAACAAAATGGTTGTTGAATCATGTGCAATTCTTATGGAAAATTGTGCAATTATTTATCCGAATCAGAATAAAGAAATTCCCTATAATAAGCTAAAGTAGCTTGACAGGTTGCACAGGTGAAAGCTTAAGACTTATTCACTACTAAAAAGAGTAGTACAAGAAGGTAGGATGTGGTCTTGAGAAGGAGTTTCAAGAAACTGGGAAAAAAATGGGAAAAACAAACAGTAAACTGGACATCAAAGCTGGTCTACATGCCTAAAATTGCATTTCTAGAAAAGCAGTGTTTGTGAATCAGTCTAAGTATGGCAAAACTAAGGCGAAGGAAACTGTGAATGCACTGGATATCTGCTCACTTTTTTATCCCTTGTTAACTAAATAACACAGAGGTACAACTTATTGTTTTCTGGGTTTGCCTAACAGCCTCTGGGCCGCAGATGAAACTCAATTTAACATGTACCAAGTTTATTGATTGTTTAGTTCTCTAACCTTTAGTCTGCGTAAGTGCAGGTAGGCAGAGGGTCAGGAATATAATAACTAAAAAGTGCAATAAAAACCCAGCCAAGCTAGAACCTTCACTGTGTAATACATTAATATTCCTGTAATCATATCTTACCTGTTTCTGATCTTCGGGGACATCCCTGATTTGGAATCAAATTTTAGCTCTGTCCCACTTGATCCCTCCTAAAACTGAAACTGATGAATTTTAGAGAAATGTGGGACCTTACATTTAATAAATAATGACAATAATTAGAGTTACAGACTACATTTACTTTTGAAAATGTCTATTGAGTCACATTTTCTTATTCTGTCAATATCTCAAGATAAAAGTACTAATATTTTAAAAGTGTCCTTAATTATTCTTGATTCTGTTGAGATTTGTCCCTGATTCATTGAGAGATATGCCTGTAGTGGAGGTCTATGGGATAAATGCAAATGACCCCTTAAGGGCATACGACTGTTTCAGCTACATGGCTTCTGAATGCCCATGACTTTTTACTTTTTAAATCATTATGGGTATACTCAGGCCAGTAAAGCAAAAACCCACTAGTTGAAGACAGGACATATTTCAGACTTTTTTCAAACCTCATTGGTACAGCATAAATGGATTATTTCCTTAAAAAAAATGGAACTTAAAATCAAGCCTGATGTCCATAAAAATTAGGGTGTCTGCAAAATATCCCAAATGACATCCTACCTAAAGGGTAAAATGATCACACAGATAAACCATTCCATAAAAACAAGAAAAACACAGCCAATCTAGAGTTTTCACTAGGCGATACCTTAAACCTCCTGTAGTGGAGGCCCATGGGGTATATGCAAATGACTCCTTAAGGACATATTAGTGTTTCAGCTACATGGCTTCTGAATGCCCCTGATGTTTTACAGCATAAGTGGATTGTTTGGTGATAATTTAGAAACATAGAGCTTAAAATCAAGCCTGCTGTCCATAAACATTAGGATGCCTGCAAAATATCCAAAACAATATAAAAAACAAAGGGTATAAAGGTCACGCAGACAGAATCTAACAAAACTAAGAGTTATTTATTTAACATTTGTTAACTGGGAAAGTCCGACTTGGAACTAAGCCAATTTTCAGCGGAGGCCCAGGGAGAAACGCTCCAGATGCATGTCTTTGTAATAGCTTCATAGGTTCATAGGTTCATACTAGGCTATCTGCCCTAGGGCATTTATAAGCCTAGCCAGAGTGTGTTTGGCTTTCGCCACCCATTTTAAATGAATTTTGCTATGCCTTTTTTCGAGGTTAGTATACTGTGCCTCTGTCTAACAGTGACACAGAAGTGATACCTGGGGTAAACCTACGATCTCCCATCCACTCATCAAGATTCCTCTTGAAGAGAGTCAATGAGAGACTCTGCCTAACCTGGGCTGGGATTTTATTCCAGAGTGAAGGGAGCCTCTGGGTTATGAATCTGTCCCTCCAGCATGTCCTATTTATTTCAGTGCTGAGGTTCAAGTCTCTCAAGCGCGTAGCTCGATGGGATTTGGATTTTCTGAGGTGCAGCATGTCCATTAATTCCGGGTTGGACATGGCTTTATACGTCAGGCACAGATCGTCTCTGAGCAGGCGGTATGCCACTGAGGCGAGCTGGAGTTTCTTTAACCGGGCAGCATATGGCATCTGTTTGAGCCCTTTGATCCTCTTGGTGAGGTACTTTTGGGGTCTTTCCAGTTGCTGCAGGTGTGTGGTAAGGTACATCCCAAAAGGGGCATTGTACTCAATTATGGGTCTGATGAGGGATGAGTAAAGAGGCACAATGACCTCCCCTGATCTAGATGTGAATCCCTTCATAATTAGGTGGGCTATATAAAATGTTTTTCTAACCACTTTGGCTACGTGGTTTTCAAATGAGAGATTGCTATCAACTTGGGTCCCCAGGTCCCTAATTACTTCTTCCATACTTAATGGATTACCACCTATGTGGTAATTTGTGGGCACTTTGTTTTTGCCAAAGGGGATGACTATACACTTTTTGGCGTTTAGCTTCAGGCCATGGCTCTGGCACCAGTTGTCTGTTTCTGTGAGGCCCTTTTGTAGGATGCTTGTGTCGGCTGGAGAGTCAGTTATGGCACCTAGTTTGCAGTCATCTGCGAACTTGGTCAGCCACAGTCCTTCCGTGTTGGCCTGTACCTCTGAGAAATATATACCGAACAAGAGAGGTCCCAGGACTGAGCCTTGTGGGACACCACTTGTAACTGGTTTGGAGTCTGACATGGCTCCAGCATTTCTAACCATGTGGGTTCTGTCCTTGAGCCAATTTGCAATCCATCTAGTGACATAGGGGTTTATATTTAAGCTGGTGAGCTTATCTATAATGCCCGAGTGGGTTATTGTATCGAAGGCTTTTGCGAGGTCCAGGTAGGCTGTGTGGACCACCTTCCCCTCGTCAATGGCCTTGGTGACTGTTTCAAAGAAATCAACCAGGTTTAAGAGGCAGGATCTGCCCTTAACAAAGCCGAACTGGGTAGGATCAAGTGTTTCTAGGTCCCCAATATCTTTATTTATGAGGTCCATGATGATCCTTTCCATAGCTTTGCAGACCAAGCTAGTCAGGCTTATGGGGCGATAGTTTCCAGGATCCGTTGAGGCACCACCTTTATGGAGAGGGACCACTGTTGCTGTACGCCACTCTTTGGGCACATATCCTGTAGTAAGGCTGAGATTGAACAGTAGTTTTATGTTTGGGTTTAGCTCTTCTTGACGAATATTGATACTCCCCCTCCTTTTGTGGTTCAGTCCAAGTTTTGGGGCCAAAAAGCATCGTATGAGGTATAACCTGGTAGTACTGGGGTGCTCTCGGGAGCCTTGAACCAGGTTTCTGTTACTGCACAGATATCGATGTTCTCCATGCTAAGGAGAGTTTTGAGTGCGTGCATCTTGACTTCTGGCGTTGAGTAGCATTACTCTTAGTTTCTTATCCCTTGTGATACCTATGGAGGTAGGTTTGTCTTTTGAGCCTTGCCTAAAAAAGGCACTATGGGGGTGGCAAGAGCCTTTGCCAATGTCCGAAATCCCAGGGGTGACAGGTGCAAGCCATCCCTAGCGAAGCATCGTGGCTTGTCGAGCATGTCATCCCAGGCTGACAGGCATTGGATCCCCTTTGAATGACACCAATACATAAGCCAATTGTTGAAATTGATCATCTTGTCTTCATATTGTGGCATCATTCTTGGTGAGGGTAAGATGCTACTCAAGGTCAGGGTCATACCGGCCTGGGCTACATGCTCAGAGAGCTCCTCTATGTCTCTTTTCATGTAGTCTAGGGAGAGGAAACAGGAGCAAACCCACACAAATGCAGGGAGGACATGCAGACTCCACACAGAAGGCACCCCAGCCAAGAAGCAAACTGGAGAACCTCTTGCTGTGAGGCAACAATGCTACCGCTGTACCACTGCACAATCCATGCAGTTGCAGTTAGGAAAGGTTAGTACAGAATCAGTACTGATAAGAATTTGGAAGATGTCTGCACGCTGGGTAAGGGAAGATACTAAGCAATGTACAAGGATGTAAAAAATACACAAAGCCGCAATCACCTTGCAAAGACCAAATACATTGTTCCCTACCTTTTAGTAACCATATGGAAAATCATTGATTGCAAACAAGTCAATATTCTGAAGTAAAAAACCCAGATAAACTGAAATACAGGCTCCAGAAATGCATTAGATATTCAAAGATGAGCTGTTTCTACCAGACAACACCATAAAAATATCCAAAGCATGTACCAAACCTGGTATGATATCATTGCACACAGGCATGGCCTTCAGTAATGAGTATGTCCTTCTCAAGGGTTAGGAGAGTGAAGGGGACAGCGATGTGTGAACTTCAAGGAAATACGTGAACTGACACACATGAATCTCTGGCCAGTGGGGCGAGGCAGTGCAACAAACTGTAAACTGTAAATATAAGAAGGATGCAAGGAAGCACTCTCATGCAAAAAGTCGTGCGTAAATTCAAACATTCACCCAAAAGATATAGCTGGAACTGCTGCTGGTGAAGTAATACCAGTCAAAGGGAAAATGTGTCTACTAAGTAAGTAAAAGAAGAGTTAATTAATAGACTAACTGGAGAGGACACTATGCTGGTAGGCACTCATTTGTTTCTGACTGTTTTTCCTATGTAAAACCAAATGCATTCCTAAGTGACCTTAGATAAAAATGCATCTGTTGCAGTTCTACAGTTGGGGAAGTGATTTCACAGACATAGTTTACCAGTGAACAGATCAAAAAAATCATTCAGCACCTGCTTGCATACAAGTCAGGTCAACAGTCTTTTTTCCCTGTTGTTATTCTATCTTTGAGGAAAAATGCAGCTCTCCAAGAGTCGATTGCTGCTACTCGCACTGATGGGACAGTTCCTCTTATGAAATTCACTCCCCTTTGTGAGTCCATAATGGATTCCTTAGATCTTACAGTTGTACGAATTCAGAGTATCTAGCTGTCTAGTTAGCTGATAAAACCTCTGATTGTTCTTTTCTTATTTGGACTTATTTTTAGCCAGTAGCCCCCCCAAGTGATGCACCTTTCAATTTTGCCAGCATAAAGCAACCATAAATACACTGCCTGATGTGTATCAATGACTGCCACTGTGACCCTCTTTTCCTCTGTGTACTCAAAATCCCCATCACTGTAAGACATTTTGTTGTCCCTTCAGATAAATCAACTACCACATTGCTAGCATAAACATCTTGCACAATGCAAAATAAAAAGTAGTTATATTCTAGAAATAGATCTTCAGCATATATGAACAAAATAAATAATTTGTTGCATTGAGGAAGGCTGGTGACCTAAAATGTCCTTCTGCACTGCACAACTAACTGCAGCTGTTGCCATGTGGTAGTTGTTCTGTTCTCGTTGACCTACACTGACCTTTTGACTGTATGTGGTGTCAGCCTTGTGACATGAAGCACAGAGCACTCAGGAAACACCTGCAAAGTAAGCCCCTTAATGTATAGGTTACAGCTTGATAGCTTAAAGCTTTGCAAATATAATACATTTTTTATTGGTTGACATTTGCAAGACCACGATGTTAGGATCAGGGGCTAGTTTTCAGGGATGTCCTACTTAAGTATGGTTAACATTTGTACATGACCACAAACAACTCTTTAACAGAATTCATTACGTGTTTCTATGTTTATACCTGCAATGCATTGTGCTATGTATCAGTAACAACTGTTATGAGAAAACTAGCAGAACAGGAAATGTCTAGCCTGATGTCAGTGGAAACAGTTATATAGTACTGGACTCATATATCACGTTACATGATTACTATATATCTGAACCTCAGAGGTGCTGAAAGTCTGTATTGATGTGGATTTTCAGCTTGCCTAGTGAACTGCAGCTAATATAGAATTTGTGCTGCATACCTGCTGGTCTGTGCTTCTGATTTATGACAGCAGGAGTGTCTGAAGGCACTTAGTACCACGGCAGGAATGAACACTGTCATTTACTTTCCCTGCTGGGTGCTGAGCACAGGTTTAGTAAACAGACAGGTTCCATGCCTGAGCTTTCGAGCTGCAAATGTCATTAGCATATCATACAGTTCTGAAGTGGTGTTTAACTCCATCTTGTAAAAGATACAGTCATGGTAACGGAGTGATAGTTGGACTGGAACTGGACTCTGACTATAGTCAAAATGTATATTTACCAGTAATGATTGAGGAAATATGTAACATTCATGTATGTCATGTCCTAGTTCTCACCTACCTAGTTTTTTTATGTGAATCTTGTATTCCCTTAATGTGCCCCATCCTGAGACAACAAAAAACATAATCTCCAAGATAAGCAAACAGTAATTCTCCCCGATTCAGTTTTTACACTGCCAATTCCTAATAAGGATGAAACACATTTGTGTCTGCCGTTTTTTAACTTTGCTGATTGCATTACTAAGACTACCTGGTACCATGCATTTTTGCTCTGAAGTTAATCAGTTAGAATCATTTCATGGGAGTCTGCCAATACTTCTTATGGTGCATTGTGTTACTGATCACACAGCTGAGTTTGGCTGTAAGGTCAGCACTCTCTGGGGTGCATTGTGTTACTGATCATATGGCTGAGTTTGGCTGTAAGGTCAGCACTCTCTGGGGGTGTGTTGTGCTACTGATCATATGGCTGAGTTTGGTTGTAAGGTCAGCACTCTCTGGGGTGTGTTGTGTTACTGATCATACGGCTGAGTTTGGCTGTAAAGTCAGCACTCTCTGGGGTGCGTTGTGTTACTGATCATACAGCTGAGTTTGGCTGTAAGGTTAGCACTCTCTGGGGTGCGGTGTTACTGATCATACAGCTGAGTTTGGCTGTAAGGTCAGCACTCTCTGGGGTGTGTTGTGTTACTGATCATACGGCTGAGTTTGGCTGTAAGGTCAGCACTCTCTGGGGTGCGTTGTGTTACTGATCATACGTCTGAGTCTGGCTGTAAGGTCAGCACTGTCTGGGGTGTGTTGTGTTACTGATCATACGGATGAGTTTGGCTGTAAGGTCAGCACTCTCTGGGGTGCGATATGGCTGAGTTTGGCTGTAAGGTCAGCACTCTCTGGGGTGTGTTGTGTTACTGATCATACAGCTGAGTTTGGCTGTAAGGGCTGCACTCTCTGGGGTGGGTTGTGTTACTGATCATACAGCTGAGTTTGGCTGTAAGGCCAGAACTCTCTGGGGTGCATTGTGTTACTGATCATACAGCTGAGTTTGGCTGTAAGGTCAGCACTCTCTGGGGTGTGTTGTGTTACTGATCATACAGCTGAGTTTGGCTGTAAGGTCAGCACTCTCTGGGGTGGGTTGTGTTACTGATCATACGGCTGAGTCTGGATGTAAGGGCAGCACTCTCTGGGGTGTGTTGTGTTACTGATCATACGGCTGAGTTTGGCTGTAAGGTCAGCACTCCCTGGGGTAAGATGGTGTTTTTTTCTGGGGGGGGTCCTTATTTTTCTTTTCTTTTCCCTGAAGTCATTGTTAACTAGGTAACGCCAGTGAGCTTTGCTCACCAAAGAGGTCCTACATTTCTGCATATCACTCTTATTTTTCCATATGACAGTTTACTTAAATAATTTTCTCTGTCTTTATCAATGATCTGCACACCACCATCCCAGGAGACACCTGCATCCAATATGCAGATGGCTCAACGCTAATATGCTCCGCCTCCTCTCCTACACAACTTCTAACCCTCACCCAGACTACTTTCAGCACGGTAGAAACATGGCTAGCTAATCGACGCCTGCTTCTAAATCCTAACAAAACCAAGCTACTACTTTTCTCCCCTAACCGTAGAATTTCTCCTCCTTCCTTTAACATCAAATCTAGCAATGACACCATTATCTCCCCTGATGACCACACAAAGCTTCTAGGTGTAATAACAGACAACAACCTTAAATTTGATAAATATGTAAATCACACTATTAAGTCCGTCAACAAAAAACTTAGCTCCCTGTACAGAACCAAACCTTTCCTCACCCCCCTTAGCTAGGGTAGCTATTGCAAGATCACACCTCATCTCTACCCTTATGTATGCCTCCCCTGTACTCAACAACCTATCCAAAAGTGATCTCAACAAATTATCAGGATGTTACAGTCATATAGCCAGATTCGCTACTGGCATGGCTTTAAGGACCCCCCTTTGCCAGAACCTCAAAGCACTGGGATGGCTAGCGTTTCCTACCCTTCTACAGTTCAGCCAGTTTATAGTAGCGCATAAAGTACTCCATCAACCTGATAATACCCACCCTCAAAAATATTCTCACCCCCTCATTGTGCCCCCAGGCCATTACGCTTAGCTGATAAACTAATGATACTGACCCAAAAATCCAACAACTCTGCAGGCGATGCTATATTTGCCAACTCAACCGGTAAAATCTGGAATCTACTCCCTACTACCGTTACCAAGGAAACTTCACAACCCCTATTTAAAAGAGAACTCAAAAAATACCTCACATCTCATTGGCTGTGCTCTTGTTCTAAACCTGACTAACAACTTCACTAATACATGTCTTGCTACCCAACCTGCTGTTTAGCCAAGTATCTATTTCTCATAGCATTTGAATGTCTAAGCATTGTGAATTATGAGATCTGACTGTATTCTATGTTCACATTTTCTAATACGTCTTTGCCAATCAGATGTAATGTCTGCACATTGTGTATATTGATATCTGCCTGTATTCTTTGTCTATATGTTTTTCTAAACATGTCTGCCTGAGTTTATCACTCAGTGATGTATGTACTGTCTCTTTTTTGGTATGTGGAGCTTTTCTCCCCTGGCATCCGCTGAAAATGGACATATATCCAGTTGGATTATCCTGGTCAACAAATGTTAAATAAACTAAATAAATAAGTAAAAAAAATTGCAGTCCCCAACCCTCCTTTCAGTTATTTATTTATTTATTTTATTTACAGTTTGATTACCGGGGAAGTCCACTGGGCCCAGAGAGCCCATTTTCAGTGGAGGCCCAGGGAGAAAAGCTCCATGAAACAGATAACAGTAAAGATAGCAGTTCGATAAAAATAAAAGTACAAGTACAAATATATATCAAATAATACAAAGCATGAGCTATATTGCCCATAGTGGAAAAATATTGTGCAGATACATTTTAACAAATTCACACAGTTAAAGTCAAAAGCTATTTACAATATTTACAAAGTGTGAGAGAGTGTATGGGAATTAGCTATAGAAGGTTATAGCCAGCTGTAAGGTGCTTAGGAACTCAGGAGGATACCCTCCCAGGGGCTTTTGTTAAAGAGTTCTAGGTGGGAAGGATGCAGTTACATTTCCATTTGGAGGAGAGGTAGATGTAAAGCTGAGTTTTGAAGTTGTTTGTGTTTGACATTGTCCTTAGTGTGGAAGGGAGAGAGTTCCATTTCTTACCTAAGGAGAAGGAGAGGAGAAGTTGTCCAGCAGGACGTTTGGGTTTGTGGACAGTAATTAAATTTTAGTGTTCAGAACTGAGAGTTCCATTTGGGGTGTATGGGGGAAGGATGTTAGTAAGAGTGGGGCATTTCGTTGGATTAAATATTAGTCTATATGCTGTAGTGAGCTGGAGGAAGTCCAGGTAATTTGTGAATTCTAAACAGTTGAGGGATTGGAGGGTAACACAGTGATGAGTGGAATGTTTGGCTTTGGTGGCAAATTTAGAATTTTTGTTATAGCAACTTTCAAGTTTGGAAGTCATGGAAGAGGATAGGTTAGCTAGTAGTGGGGCATCATACAGAAGGGAGGGAAGCAGGTAAGAGGAGGCCAGAGTATGCCTGGTAGAAGTAGAGAGGAAGTGGTTGTTCCTGTATAGCAAACCTAGTTTTTGGTGGGTTTTCTTTATATTTTGCTGAATATGGATGTCGAACTTGAGGTGTTTGGCAAAGGGAACAACTTTGATTGGAGAGTTCCTTCGGCTAAGGATTTGGAAGGAATTTTTATCAAAAGAGAAAGATTTTGAGGGTGTGATTAGTAGTATTTTAGATTTGTTAGCATTGAGAGAAAGGTGATTTTGGCTCATCCAGATCTCAGTATTTGAGAAGGCAGTCTGAGTTTTAGATCGGAGTTCAGGGAGGTTAGATGCAGAGCAGAAAAGAGTAGAGTCATCTGCATATTGGATGACTTTGGCATTAGGAATAGCAGAGTGAAAGTTATCGATAAAGATATTAAACAGCATTGTTCCGAGATGGACCCCTGTGGTACTCTGGTAGGGGTGGGTAAGAAAGGTGAGGTGTTTTTTTTCCATTTCACAGCCTGAGATCTATCTGACAGATAGCTTGAGAACCAGGAAGGAGTGTTTTTGGAGAAATTTAGGTTTGAGAGGTGACTTAGAAGGTGCTTATGGGAAACAGTATTACATGCTTCAGAGAGATCCAGGAGCACTGTAGATGCTAAGTTCCCAGACTCTCTGGCTTGATTGACAGTTTCTAAGAATGAGAATAGAGCTGTTGTGGTGCTATGTCCAGGTCAGAAGCCATGTTGGGTAGTGGTAAGAAGTTGGTTTTTAGTCAGAAAAGGCATAAGTTGGAGGTGGATGCATTTTTCTAGGATTTTGGAGACTGGAGAGAGAAGAGCTACAGCGTGGAAATTTGAAATGTTAGTGTTTTTGCCTCCCTTGTGGAGAGGAAGAATAGAGGTGGAACACCAGAGTTTAGGGACATAGGATTCCTTTATGGATCTATTAATTAGGATACTAATTGGAAGAGCTATACTACTGGCAGCAGACTTGAGAAAGGAAGAGGGGATGTTGTCAGGTGCATTGGAGCAGGGTTTAAGTTTGGATAGAAGTCATTTTATATAGTTAGTGGAGACAGGTTTAAGCTCAAACATAGGGGGGAAATTATTTGGGGACTTAGATGAGGTGGAATGTAGGAGAGATGGGTCATTGTTGGGAAAAGTTTTTGTTAGGTCGGATATTGAATCTATAAAGAAAAGGTTGATTAGTGAGGCTGATTCGAGGTCAGATTTACTTGAGTCTAGACAGGGGTTATTTTTGGAGCCTGGGTTGAGGAGTGAGTTTATGGAGTTCCAAAAAAGCCTAGGGTTTTGGGGATGGTTGGACTGGAGCATAGTATAGTAGGACTTTTTTGTCTTTGAAGATTTGGTTTTTTGCAGAGTTACGGAGCTGTGTATATTGGAGAAGGGTTTCGGGAAGTTTATTCTTTTGGTAAAGCTTCTAGGATTTGTCTCTTTGATGCATAATTTGCTTTGTTTCTTTGGTTAGCCCAGGGTCAGTTATAGTTTGTATTCTTTTTTTCCTTGGTGGAGCTAGGGAGCCAAGGGGCAGTTATAGTTTTTATTCTTTTTTTCCTTGGTGGAGCTAGGGAGCCACAGGTCAGTTATAGTTTTTATTCTTTTTTTCCTTGGTGGAGCTAGGGATCCACGAGGCAGTTATAGTTTTTATTCTCTTTTTCCTTGGTGGAGCTAGGGAGCCAAGGGGCAGGTATAGTTTTTATTCTTTTTTCCCATGGTGGAGCTGGGGAATTTAGAGCATCTAGAAAAATAGAATTAAAGTGGTCTACGGCTTTATCGAGCAGAAGGGTTTTTAGAATGTTCCAATTAATTTGTTTGAGATAGTTAGAGAAGATTCAAGCCCTTTTTCCCAGATGTCATCGTATTCATTCCACCACCCCCTCTCATCCTGTGATACTGAAAGGGGAGGTGAGAGCCAGAGATATTAGCTATCATCCAGCAGGAGTTATGAGATTTCTTTGAATGCTTCTGCCACAGCACCACTGGCTGGACAATACAATGTTTGCTATGCTGGCATTTTGTGAGTTTGTACTTGTGCACACCCACTCCCCCAGCTAGGGTGCATGCACTCTTTGATAGTCTCACCACCCCCTCCTGTCCCTAGAGTGAGAGCTGCAATGTCTGCTTTTCCCCTAGGTGGAGATGTTATAGCAGGACTCCACAAGTACCGTCCTTCTGTGATGAGTGAACCAGCTTCAGTAGGAACTAATTGCCATCCTCATGCCCTCCTGACAGTGTCCTTCAGTGCCTGGACTGCCAAATGATCTGGCCCCACCTGAGACATATTTACAGGGAGAGCCTCTGTGCTGCAGAACCAGCTGCAAGTACCACTCTGGCAACATTTGTCAGAATCTGTAAATTCAAGTGACCACTCAAGATGTGAGCAAAAAGCTTGCAACAGCCTTATGCCCCCCCCCCCACACACACACACACACACACACACACACACACACAGACACACACACACACAGTGGGAAGGCTCTAACTCACCTACTGTTTCACACTCCATTCACATACAACATAGTATATCACATTCCTGCCACACAATAGGAGTGGATTAATCTGTATTAAAGCATCTTGAAAAAAGTCAGACAGCCACTGATGTCTGTCTCTCCTAATAATTTGGGATGGCCTTCATTACATGGTTCACCTATATAGTGCCATACTCCATATACCCTTATATTATAACACATAACAGTGCTACAAGGTCACACCAATCTGCTGCTTTTCTGAAAACCTCCCATCCTGATTTTTAATTATTTTATTTGATTACAAGCCGCGGTGGTACAGCGGTAGTGTTTTTGCCTCACAGCAAGAGGTTTTCCTGTTCAATTCTCGGCTGGAGTGCCTTCTGTGTGGAGTCTGCATGTCCTCCCCGTGGTCCAGTGGCCTCCGAAAGACATGCGTGAATGGGTGTGCCTTCGCTGAAGGTTGGGCATCAGGCTGGCAACTCGGCACCATAAAAATCAACTTCCAATCATTAGCGGATTGGAGTTCTGCTGTGGCGACCCCTAACTGGGAAAAGCCGAAAAGACAAAACAAAAACATTTGTTAAATTGGAGTGTTCAACTGGGAACTCCCATTTTCAGTGGAAAGCTCAAAACAGCTTGTTTTGTTTTTCCGGTTATCATAATTTCTTACAAGGAAGATGACCAGCGTTAGAAAGGACCTTAAGTCCAAATTACCTGTCTACTTTAGAATATGATATGGACTTCATTAGTGGGTGCCTATATAATCCACGGGCCTGAGCACCTGCAGCCATTATGCTGGAAGCACTCACAGGAGATGCCCGTGACAGCCACCAACAGATGGTGCAAACAAAACAGAGACTCCAAGATTTGTATTTCTGGCCTGGAATGGACAAGCTAGTGGAAGAAACAATTTTTTCATGTGTAACATGTTAGCATTGTGATAGAACAGCTAGCTTGCATGTCCCACCTCTTTAATAAATACCTTTTTTAGATTCAGTGTGTGAAAAACTGGCAAATGACATAGTGGGGTCTTATTTCAAATGCAGCTCTGGATTATTTGTTTTGATATTACAGTAACAGATTAGTCCAGTAAACGGACAGAAACTGAAATAACTTCCCATGTTATATCTGCTCAGTTATTAATTTCCTTTCTAGATGATTCACTGTTAAAGTGACACCCCACCCCATGTGCGTGTGCAAAGAAAATGGGGAAGGGGTTGTGGATAAATGGATGGAGTTTTCACTAGAGAAGGTAGTCCAAAAGAACTTATTTTAGCTAATGGTTCACAATTTATTTCAACAGAATTTCAGTCTTTCCCAACAGAGAGAAATATCATGCACTGAAGGTTGCCTTTGTATTACCCACAAGCCCATGCAGAAAAATGAAAGGTTTAATAGAAGTTTCAAAAAAGTGCTACAAATGACTGAACTAGAAGGAAAATCTTAGAAAACATTAATAGCAATATTTTTCAATAATTGGAGACCAGCTTTTCATGCAACATCTCAAGTGTCACCTGATGAATTACTGGGTAGCACGTAAACGCATTCTAGATTACACACTGCTGATTTAAAACTAAACACACACTTTACTATCACAACACCTTGCACATGTGACCAAGAAAAAAAAAGAAAAAAAGAAAAACAAGACAGATGTAAAGAATGCATTCCATGTTAAAAAAAGAGTTTAAGGAATTGAATTTCAGTCCTGGATCACTGGTCAAAATGAGAAAATCAGGAATGCAGAAAAGACATGCTAAACTTTTCCATCCCACTTAGGGTCATTAAAAAAGATTGTACACTTATGAACTGTCAAATAAAACTGTACGGAATGCCACTTGTCCTGGATCTATGTGCCAAGAACAGGAGAAGCAACTGTCTGGTGGATGGTTGGCGTGTTGCTGCTGTTACTAACAAATGACATTGATAAGCTTCTGAGGCCTTTACAGAGCCTGATCTAAACGATCGAGCTGAGCCATGCAGACAAGAAGAAAAGTCAAGAATCCCTCAGACGCCTATACCGCTCAACCTCTTAGTGCTAGAATTCTGGACCAAGTCAAAAATAATGGGAGGACAAAGGCCCAAAATCAGAGACAGATTTTAAATTGGGATCAGCATCAATCCCATTTCCCATTTTGCACATGGGGTTTGTGCGTCACATCAACAGTGACCAAATCACCAAGAGTCAAAGTTCATACCAGTGACTAGCTAGCTCTGACGTGGATATGTTGCTTTTATAAACTCAGAAAGCTTCCAGAATAACATGTTTTATTTATTTATTTTATTTTTACATTTGTGAACCAGGTTAGTCCAAATGGGCCCAGAGTGTCCTTTTCCAGCAGAGACCCAAGAAGAAAAGCACCAGGAAAGTAATTAAAAAATAAGAAAAAAAAAACCTGACAACTCAAGTTGTAAGATACTTAATTACAAAAAACAGAGAAATAGAAATATATAGTACGAACACATACAAGGCAAAAGTACAGTATTTTGAGAATGCAGCAGCAATATGGTTAAGAAATTTGGTTAGCATTGTTATTTACAAGGAATATAGCAATGAGTAAAAAAAGAAAAAAAAAGTTCTGTATTAGCATGCATTTTCTTTTTTTTTAAAACAAGTTTATTGTTTTAACATATAAGAGAAATATCATAACAATTTTATACAAATAATTAAAAATAGGTATTATTATAATATTCAACAAAACAACTAAAGTATTTACAAAGACATCCACTACAATCAGATCAATTAATTAAACTAAAATACTGTGCTATTGAAATTAGAATTTTTTTAACAAATTTTGTAAGTTATCCCATACAATAAAATGTGATGTTTTTCTAGTTGTTCTCATTCTAATTGTGCTTATTTCCATATGACACATTATATTCATAACATTTTTAAATTCATTGAACGAAGGAGGTGTATCTGAAATCCAATTTCTAGTTATTATTTCATAACAAGGGAAGCTTAATCTTTTTAACACATTGAGGTACAGGTGTGTTGAATAATATAAGAGACTTAGAAATAATGAAATTATCTGTAAAAAGAGCCTGCAAAAATTCATTAATTGACTTCCAGTATTCTTTCAACTTCATACAGTCACAAAACATATGAGCCCAGTCAGCATTAATTTCTACATTACATCTCTTACATAGATTATCTTTATTATTAATTTTATTCATCATCAAAGGTGTATAAAAAGATCTATGTAAAAATTTCCATGTATAAAGTCTCCAGACAATGGAAGATGTAGTTCTATAAGCAGATTCCAATATATATTGTTTATCTTGTTGAGTTGGTGGGTCCAGCATGCATTTTCTGAAGGATATGAATTCTGAAACTGAAATGTCTGTCATTATTCAGTGACTTCATCTGTCAATGATTTTCCAGAAAACCACAAATTTTATGAGGAACAGACCAAAATATGGGACAAACTTCTGGACAGATTTATTATTTATTTATTTATTTATTTTATTTTACATTTGTTAACCGGGAGAGTCCGACTGGATACATGTCCATTTTCAGCGGAGGCCCGGGGAGAAAAGCTCCAGGTACATAACAGACATATGAACATTGTTAATGCAAAAAAGGAAGATAGTTGAGTTCTAAATACAATATAAAGATGCATCACATCTTGGGAAAAAAACAACAGCAGCATATAAAAAAAAACATAGGTCAGTTACAAAGGCGCCTTATTAAAAAGCTGTTAAGGATAGTGAGGTAAGAGAAGGGTAAATGATAGTGGTTAATCAGGTTTGGAACAGGGACATTGCCAGAGAGTATTGAGATGGGGTTTAAGCTTTTTTTTGAATTGTAGGAGTGAAGGTTCTGAGGTGAACATGGTTGGTAGGGAGTTCCACATTTTACCTACAAAGTTTGAGAATAGAGAATCCCCAGCAGAATTATTGGCTTTGGTAGTTTGAGCTAAGATCTTATTGGAGGAGCGTAAAGATTGCAGGTTAATATAGGGGTGAATGATGTTTTCAGAGCTGGTGTTTTCTCTGGGTGATACAGTATCTGGTGAGCCGTTTGAGTTGGTTGAAATGGAGTTGGCTGGAAAACTCTAACCACCCTAGTTGCTTCAAGTTAGTGCAGTGGTGCATTCTAAAGGTGGAATTTGTGGCAAATCTAGCTATGTGATTGTAACAAGAAGCAAGTTTGTTAAGGGTTGTCTTGTTTAGGTTTGTAAAGAGTGGAGGCATAGAAAAGAGTTGATAGTAGGTGTGTGCTGGCAATTGTAATTTTAGCATGAGGAGTGAGAAAGTGTTTTACTTTATAGAGAGAGCCAAGCTTTTTATTGACGGTTTTGATGGTAAGATTGAAATGGGTGTCAAATTTAAGGGAGTTATCAATGGTAACACCTAATAGCTTTGTGTGAGCTTCTGGTGATATAGTGATTCCATTGGAGGATGTAATAGAGAAGGTGGGGGGAAGAGTCTTGTTAGTGGGTGAGAAAGTAAGTAGTTTTGTTTTGTTGGGGTTGAGAACTAGTTGTCGACTTGAGAATCATTTTTCTTTTAGTTTGAAGGTGTCCTGGGTTGAAGCAGTGAGGTCTGACAGGTTGGAGGCAGTGCTGATGATAGTCGAATCATCTGCATATTGAATGCATGTGGCATGGGGGGTGATTGTGGGCAGGTCATTAACAAAGATGGTGAAGAGAAGAGGGCCAAGAATAGATCCTTGGGGAACTCCAAGTGTAACAGGTAGGCATGTAGATAATTTGTCCTGCCATAGAACAGCCTGTTGCCTATTGGACAGGTAAGATTGGAACCATTTCAGTGTGGAATTGCTGAGTGATAGTTTTTTTAATGTATGGAGGAGTTGAATGTGGTTCACCATATCAAAGGCCTTGGAGAGGTCTAAGAAAAGAGCAGATGATAGTTTATTATTGTTTCTGAAGTTATTGATGGTATTAGAAAAGGATAGTAGGGCTGATGTGGTACTGTGATTTGGCCTGAAGCCATGTTGGGAGTTAGCTAGAATTTTATTTTTGGTGAGGTGTTCCATCAGTTGTTTGTGGACACACACAGATCACACCTGGATGGATAAAGTACTAGTTAGTGTTATAGAAGTATTTACACTGTGTGTACTTCACTGAGTGGAGAGTACATTTTTCTCAGGTGGAACTATGTATTATTACAATAGTTCTGGTACAATATGTTTCAACATGAGCATGCATGTGTGTGTCCGTGTGTGCATGGTGCATGTAAGCGTGCAGTTAGATTAAGTGAAATGGAAAGTGCATTTGCTGCTTCCTACTCATTCAAGTACACAATATAGGTATTCCTTGTTAACAAATATTTACTTCCTCCTATATGTGACAAAATGTTTTTATGTATTTCTCCTCCTTTTAGCACACGCTATATACCACTTTCCTTTTTTTGAACATCTCCAACTTAGCATCCAGAAACTCACTTCTGATAACTCAACAACATTCTCCTTGCAACCAATACCAACTAGCCTCATAAAAAAACTTTTGCTGAAACTTAAACCCTGCTCTACCTCTGCTGACAACCTCCCTCCACAGCAGCCGGTTCCATTGCTTATGCAGTCAGCAACTTGCTCAATAGATCTATTTCTCAATCTTTAGTGCCAGAAATATGGAAAAAAGTCCTACATCATCCCAGTTCACAAAGGTGGTAAATCTACCAAACTGACCAGCTTCAGACCCATAGCCATTCTATCTCCCATCTCTAAAATACTAGGAAATGTATACACCAACAGCTAATGAAACACACACTACAAAACAAGCTTCTCAGAAATACCCAACATGGTTTCCGCCCAGGCCACAGCACATCCATAGCCCTCCTATCTTTTACTGAATCTATAAACAGAGCTAAAGATACAGGTTACCTGGTATCTGCCATACTTCTCAACCTTTCTAAGGCATTAGACACTGTATCACACTCCATACATTTTCACAAGCTCTCAAATATTGGCCTTTCCCCTTCCACCTTACAATGATTCCACAGTTACTTGTACGAGTGAAAAGCAGTAAAGTCATTGAAAGAAGTATCTCTCTTTTTACACACCCCCACTGAAGTCCCACAAGGCGCTATGCTTGGCCTCCTGCTCTTCAACTTATTTACAAATGACCTACACACTGCCTCGTGCACTGGAACACTCGCACAGTATGCAGACGACTCCACTATTATCTGCACCTCACCTACACTACCACAACTCATCACAATCACACAGCTACACTACCACAACTCATCACAATCACACAGCTACACTACCACAACTCATCACAATCACACAAGTACATTACTACAGCTCATCACAATCACATAACTATGCTACCACAGCTCATCACAATCACATAACTACACTACCACAACTCATCACAATCACATAACTATGCTACCACAACTCATCACAGTCACACAACTACGCTACCACAACTCATCACAATCACACAACTACACTACCACAACTCATCACAATCACACAAGTACATTACCACAACTCATCACAATCACATAACTATGCTACCACAACTCATCACAATCACGCAACTGTGCTACCACAACTCATCACAATCACACAACTACACTACCACAACTCATCACAATCACATAACTATGCTACCACAACTCATCACAATCACACAACTACGCTACCACAACTCATCACAATCACACAACTACACTACCACAACTCATCACAATCACACAAACTACTACAACTCATCACAATCACACAACATACATTTTCTGCATTCGAATCCTGGCTCACTGTCAACTATTCCTAAACTCTAAAAAACGGCTTCTCTTCCTACAAGAAATCACTCTACTGATACAAATCAATTCAAAACACACTTGGCTGATAATACCATTCTTGAAATAGTCCACCGTACTAAACTGCTAGGTATAACTATTGATCATCAATTAAAGTTTGACCTCCACATCAAACAAATTACAAAAAAAAAAAAAAAAAAAAAAAAACAGAAACTTGGCATCCTTAACAGAAACAAACACTCATTATCCACGTCATCTAAGGTCACACTAGCGAAAACTTTCCTATTACCCTCCCTTCTATACGGTGCCTCTATTTTCTCTAACTTACAGACTTCCCTTAGATCCAAAATGGAACAGCGCCACAACAATGTGGCAAAGTTTGCCACAAATTCTAAAACCAGTGCACATCATTGCACACCACAGCAAATGCTAGCCTGGTTAGAATTCCCCATCCACTTCCTCTGTATCAAACTCACAACATTACACAATGTAATCAATAAACCCCTAGCCTGCCCAGCCCTCAACAACACACACAAAACTTACAATCCCAAAAGAATCCTCAGATCTGAAGAAGATGCTCACTGCCTCTCTCACACTGTTGCTAAACCATGGAACTCACTTCCACTATCGATCAGAAGTATTCCGGATTTAGCAGCTTTCAAAAATCCCATAAAACAACATCAAAACAATTCTTGGCTCTGCTCCAGCTCTGCACCTGGCTAATCCCTCCTACACTTCCCACTCCCCCTTCCTATGTACTCTAACCTCTAGAATCCCTCTTGTACACTCCCCCTACTAACGCTACGTAAGACTTCCTAATAGCCTGCTAACATAACACACAACTAATGTTTCACCCACTATTTTTCTAAAACTCAGTTCTAACTACTGGCGATATCTTAGAGATCCCTCACTAGACTGTATTGACATCATATGGTCAGGTTGCATATTTATGTAACATATGTACAGTATATATGTTTGTTTTTCTCTATCAATGCTAAATTCTGACTTGTGTCTCTTTTTTCATGTATCTGTAGTAACTTTGTTCATATATTGTTGCCTGTACTGTTGGAGCTTTTCTCCCCGGGCCTCCGCTGAAAATGGGTTCTTACTGACCCAGACAAACCATCCCAGTAAACAAATGTCAAGTAAGTAAAACAAATATATATTCAAGGTTGAGCATGGACAGAGAGTGCTCTCTGGTTAAATTACTTGCTCAGTGGAAAGCAGTTTGCAAGTAGAAACTGAACAACTCAAATTTGTGTCTACAGAACAAATCTCGTTAACAGCTCATGTCTAAACTGAATTGTCAGACAATTTAATTCTCAGGAAGGACATTCCAGACATCTTCAATCACCTTTATGGGAAACAAAGAAACTAAAGATACATTTTTTATGTCACATCTCAGCTGTCATCCCTTTATGATCTTAGTGATCATTTATGTTTTTGTACTGTTTCTCCCGCTCTTAAAGTTACCATCTTTTATGGCTTTGTAAATTATTAGTAGTAGTTAAACGTGTTTATCATCTCCTCTCTCTCACTTCCTCTCTCTGTCTCTCTCTCTCTCGCCTTTCTTCCTGGATATACATAATAAAATCATTTAATCCCTCCTCAGCGGTAAGTATACAGATACTGCACCATTTTATTACCATTCTTTGCACAGATTCCATTCTTTCTGCATCTCTTTGCCAAATGTGTGTCTAGTCTGCAGAACTCTACAAGCACTCCAGATGTGCTCTGACCAACTGCATTTATGGAAGAAGAGGAATTTCAATGTTTTCATCTATCATGGAGTTGCTCTGTGATTAAAACCAGATTTTTTTTCCTTCTCAGACTCCATGTTTTATACAGATCTGAAAGATCTTCATGCTGACATTAACTCTGCCAAGCATAGCATCCAACTTACAAATGCCTCTCATCATCAGCATCTTCCCTACTTAGTGGCACAGGGCATGAAAACATAAAATCTGAGAACAGATAATGAACACTGAACCCACCAAGTCTACCCTTTTCTCCCCTGAGTGGATAATCACACATCCTACTTAACCATCACTTTTTCCCCACTGTCCATAAGTGATGTCTTAAGAATTCCCTTTACATTCGTGACTTCTGTTAATGTTTTTGACATAATGCTTCTTAAAAAGTTGTTCCAATAATCCACCACACTGTCTGTGAAAAATATTTCCTCATATCTCCCCTAAGCTAGCAATCGTGCATCTTCACAGTACCCTTCTTCTCCTACATCTCAATTTTGAAAAATTGCACATGATTGGGCATAGAAAATTTCCTTGAGGTGCCTAAAAATGGCACTCATGTTATCCCTCAATGTGCTTTCTACAAAACATAATTTTTTTTAATTTTTCTAACCTCTGTATCTCTATCTTCATATTACTTCTGGTACAAACCAAATAGGTTCATAGTTTCATAGGTAGGTACTAGGCTATTGACCCTAGGGCCTATATAAGCCTAGCCAAAAAGGTACCCTGGCTTTCGCCACCCAAGAAAATTATTTTCCTGTGCCCCTGTCGAGCAGAGTCACAGAAGTGATCCCCGGGGTGAATTTCCCATTTCCCATCCAATCATCAAGATTTTTCTTGAAGAGTGCTAATGAGGAGCTCTGTTTGACATAGATAGATAGTCTGTTCCAGAGTATGGGAAGTCTCTGGGACAGGAATCTATCCCTCTGGCATGTTCTGCTTATTGTGGTGACAAGGTTTAGGTCCCTAGAGCATGTAGCTTGGAGGGATTGGGATTTCTTTAAGTGGAGCATGTCCAACAGCTCTGGGTTTGACATAGCTTTGTATGTTAGGCAGAGATCACCCCTGAGTAAGCGATATGCGATGGAGTAAAGCTGTAGTTTTTTGAGACGGTCTGCATCCAAATGCCTTTGCTGCACTGCCCTTCCACACATTGTATCCAGGTCAGACAGTGTATCCAGTCTCTTCTTTACAATCATGTCATCAATTTCCAAGTTGTGTTGTGTCCTTTCAGTTCATAGATAGCTACTAAGCTTGCAGTCCAAGAGACCATTAAAAAGCCTAAGCAAAATTTCCACTTGCCACAAAGCACTATCTGATTAAGTGATTTGTGCACATGTCACACAGCAGGTAAATGTGGGCTGAGGAAATCAAACCCTAGACCACAGGAACTACAGTTCACAGCCTTAAAAAAAAGCTGAAAAAATCATGGGCACAAACTTACCATCAGTCCAGGATCTCTTCACAGCAAGAAGCATTAAATGTGCATTCAAAATAATTTGTGACCCCTCTCACCCTGCACACTGCTGGTTTATACAACTGTCTTTGAGTAAGCAATATCACAGTATCCGCTGCAGGACCAAAAGATACTTGAACGGTTTCTACACAACAGTGTTGAGACTTATAAACTCTAATACCAGCTACCGATTATTTAGTAGCTCAGCTGAAAAATGTGCAATAACTTTTTTATTTGTTTGTTTTTGTTTTATTTTTTTCTTTGATGTGGCATTATATTTTCTTATTCATGTGAAATTGCCTGTTGTTAGTCTGATGCAGATGAACAAAGGAGGACAGTCTTAATATGTGCAATCCTACTCTGTCATGCTGCTATGTACAGTATTCTTCTTATGACTGTCTGAGGGCGTTTGTGTTTCTGCTGTTATTATTGGTTTATTTATCCTTCTATGGGTGTTGTATTAAAAGTCTTCTTTACATTGAAAAGTTACACTGTTGTTATTGTTATCATTGCTTCCTTTGTACTCTCTGGTGAGTTGATACTCGGAATTTCATTTAGGCTGCACTTATGTAGTCCTAAATGACAACACAGGTTACTTTGACTTTGACTTTAATCCTCTGTAACAGCTGTCAATCCTACCTATATGTCCAGCTTTCATTCGACAGAGCTAACCCAGGTAACCCACTTTGGACATCTGGATCATGTCTGATGGACTTTTATGGCACACACTGGTCAACAGGGACACATAGACCCCTCCCACCATTAGCATGACTCCCTGATCAGAGAAGGCCAGGTCTTAAATTCACTTATCAATGGCAAATGCCCATTTTGGTGACATTAGTCAACATGACCAAATTACCTATAGCCAATTTTTGTACCATCAAGTGGTAAGCCCTGACACAGCACATCTCAGCTGATGCCTAAACTGTTTGGCCTGAGTGTTTCCAGTGATAGTCATTCACACTCATCCTAGCAGCAGTGGTCTATAGCAGATATTGCCTTCCCCTGTATGCTGCCTGGCTCTGCATTGCACTCAAACATAAGATTGTGGTGGCATGCAAGTTGCACCCTGGTGCAGGACACATTGTACTGCCATGCTCTGTCTCCTCAATAAACATGCATATGCACCCACTGTAGTGTATACTGCACACATACAGTGCATTCCCACCTCCCCACATATAGCAAGGTAGTACAGGCAGCTAATGCTGGGAACTGTTAATAATCTCCATCCTGTACTTCTTGGTATGAGTTATGCATGTTGAGTAAATCCTTAATCAGACAGTACTCCCTGGTCACCCTGACTAAAGAGCATTTGTAACTCATGTGACAAATTATTAAAACCATAAACTAGAATATAGTAACATCCATGTAGCCTAAGAATTGTTTTCCTGTACAAGGGTCAGATGGCAGTGCTGTGTCAACTTTGTCTACTGTAACCCCCTATATCATTGTGACCATATGCAAAGGCTGCAGTGCTGTGTGTGTTTTCTGAGCTGTAACCCCTCTACCATACATTGGTGTCTCATAACCACATGCACAGGCTGCAGTGATGTATGCACTTTGTGTGCTATACCCCCTGTACCATGCACTGATGTATCAGAAGCACATGCACAGGCTGCAGTGATGTGTGCACTTTGTGTGTTGTGACCCCTGTACCGTGCACTAATGTATCATAACCACATGTGCAGGTTGTAGTGATGTGTGCATTTTGTGTGCTGTTGCCCCTGTACCATGCACTGATGTATCTCAACCACATGCACAGGCTGCAGTGATGTGTGCACTTTGTGCGCTGTACCCCATGTACCATGCACTGATGTATCATAACCACATGCACAGGTTGCAATGATGTATGCACTTTGTGTGCTGTACCCCCCTGCACCATGCACTGATGTATCATAACCATGTGCACAGGTTGTAGTGATGGGTGCACTTTGTGTGCTGTGACCCCTGTACCATGCACTGATGTATCATATCCACATGCACAGGTTGCAGTGATCTGTGCACTTTGTGTGTTGTACCCCCTATACCATGCACTGATGTATCATAACAACATGTACAAGCTGTAGGGATGCATGCACTTTGTGTATGTAACCCCCCCATACCATGTACTGCTGTATCATACCCACATGCACAAGTTGCAGGGATGTGTGCATTTCCTGTGCTATACCCCCTGTACCATGCACCATGTATTGATGTATCATAACCATATGCACAGGTTGCAGTGACATGTGCAGTTTGTGTGCTGTACCCCATGTATCATGCACCGATGTATCATAACCACATGCACAGGCTATAGTGATGTGTGCACGTTGTGTGCTCTACCCCCTGTACCATGCAGTGATGTATCATAACAGCTTGCACAGGTTGCAATGATGTGTGTACATTGTGTGCTATGCCCCCTGTAGCATGCACTGGTGTATCATATCCACATGAACAGGCCATAGTGATGTGTGCACTTTATGTGCTGTATACCCCATCTACCATGCACTCATGTATCAAAACCATGTGCACCGACTACTGTGATGTCTACACTTTGTGTGTTTTCACCCCTGTACCACACACTGATGTATCATAACCATGTGGATAGGCTTCAGTGATGTGTGCACATTATGTGCTGTATACCCCATCTACCATGCATTGATGTATCAAAACCACATGCACAGGTTGAAGTGACCTGTGCACTTTGTGTGCTGTACCCCCTGTACCATGCAGTGATGTATCATAACAGCATGCACAAGTTGCTGTGATGTGTGTACATTGTGTGCTGTGCCCCCTGTAGCATGCACTGATGCATCATAACCATGTGCACGGGCTGCAGTGATGTGTGCACTATGTGTATGGTGACCCCTGTACCATGCACTGATGTATCATAACTACATGAACAGGCTGTAGTGATGTGTGCACTTTATGTGCTGTATACCCCATCTACCATGCACTGATGTATCAAAACCATGT
Source organism: Protopterus annectens (assembly GCF_019279795.1). Classification (NCBI taxonomy): domain Eukaryota; kingdom Metazoa; phylum Chordata; order Ceratodontiformes; family Protopteridae; genus Protopterus; species Protopterus annectens. Next base: position 10,197,915 of record NC_056749.1, on the reverse strand, counting down.
GCACCAGCTACTGTGATGTCTACACTTTGCGTGTTGTGACCCCTGTACCACACACTGATGTATCATAACCACACGAATAGGTTGCAGTGATGTGTGCACTTTATGTGCTGTATACCCCATCTAGCATGCACTGATGTATCATAGCCACATGCACAGGCAAATGCCTATTTTGTTGACATTAGTCAACATGACCAAATTACCTATAGCCAATTTTTGTACCATCAAGTGGTAAGCCCTGCCACAGCACATCTCAGCTGATGCCTAAACTGTTTGGCCTTAGTGTTTCCAGTGATAGTCATTCACACTCATCCTAGCAGCAGTGGTCTATAGCAGATACTGCCTTCCCCTGTATGCTGCCTGGTTCTTCATTGCACTCAAACATAAGATTGTGGTGGCATGCACGTTGCACCCTGATGCAGGACACATTGTTCTGCCATGGTCTGTCTCCTCAATAAACATGCATATGCACCCACTGTAGTGTATACTGCACACATACAGTGCATTCCCACCTCCCCACATATAGCAAGGTAGTACAGACAGCTAATGCTGGGAACTGTTAATAATCTCCATCCTGTACTTCTTGGTATGAGTTATGCATGTTATTTGAGTAAATCCTTAATCAGACAGTACTCCCTGGTCACCCTGACTAAAGAGCATTTGTAACTCATGTGACAAATTATTAAAACCATAAACTAGAATATAGTAACATCCATGTAGCCTAAGAATTGTTTTCCTGTACAAGGGTCAGATGGCAGTGCTGTGTCAACTTTGTCTACTGTAACCCCCTATATCATTGTGACCATATGCAAAGGCTGCAGTGCTGTGTGTGTTTTCTGAGCTGTAACCCCTCTACCATACATTGGTGTCTCATAACCACATGCACAGGCTGCAGTGATGTATGCACTTTGTGTGCTATACCCCCTGTACCATGCACTGATGTATCAGAAGCACATGCACAGGCTGCAGTGATGTGTGCACTTTGTGTGTTGTGACCCCTGTACCGTGCACTGATGTATCATAACCACATGTGCAGGTTGTAGTGATGTGTGCATTTTGTGTGCTGTTGCCCCTGTACCATGCACTGATGTATCACAACCACATGCACAGGCTGCAGTGATGTGTGCACTTTGTGTGCTGTACCCCATGTACCATGCACTGATGTATCATAATCACATGCACAGGTTGCAATGATGTATGCAATTTGTGTGCTGTACCCCCTGCACCATGCACTGATGTATCATAACCATGTGCACAGGTTGTAGTGATGGGTGCACTTTGTGTGCTGTGACCCCTGTACCATGCACTGATGTATCATATCCACATGCACAGGTTGCAGTGATCTGTGCACTTTGTGTGTTGTACCCCCTATACCATGCACTGATGTATCATAACCACATGTACAAGCTGTAGGGATGCATGCACTTTGTGTATGTAACCCCCCATACCATGTACTGCTGTATCATACCCACATGCACAAGTTGCAGGGATGTGTGCATTTCCTGTGCTATACCCCCTGTACCATGCACCATGCATTGATGTATCATAACCATATGCACAGGTTGCAGTGACATGTGCAGTTTGTGTGCTGTACCCCATGTATCATGCACCGATGTATCATAACCACATGCACAGGCTATAGTGATGTGCGCACGTTGTGTGCTCTACCCCTTGTACCATGCAGTGATGTATCATAACAGCTTGTACAGGTTGCAGTGATGTGTGTACATTGTGTGCTATGCCCCCTGTAGCATGCACTGGTGTATCATATCCACATGAACAGGCCATAGTGATGTGTGCACTTTATGTGCTGTATACCCCATCTACCATGCACTCATGTATCAAAACCATGTGCACCGACTACTGTGATGTCTACACTTTGTGTGTTTTCACCCCTGTACCACACACTGATGTATCATAACCACGCGGATAGGCTTCAGTGATGTGTGCACATTATGTGCTGTATACCCCATCTACCATGCACTGATGTATCAAAACCACATGCACAGGTTGAAGTGACCTGTGCACTTTGTGTGCTGTACCCCCTGTACCATGCAGTGATGTATCATAACAGCATGCACAGGTTGCTGTGATGTGTGTACATTGTGTGCTGTGCCCCCTGTAGCATGCACTGATGCATCATAACCATGTGCACGGGCTGCAGTGATGTGTGCACTATGTGTGTGGTGACCCCTGTACCATGCACTGATGTATCATAACTACATGAACAGGCTGTAGTGATGTGTGCACTTTATGTGCTGTATACCCCATCTACCATGCACTGATGTATCAAAACCATGTGCACCGGCTACTGTGATGTCTACACTTTGCGTGTTGTGACCCCTGTACCACACACTGATGTATCATAACCACACGAATAGGTTGCAGTGATGTGTGCACTTTATGTGCTGTATACCCCATCTAGCATGCACTGATGTATCATAGCCACATGCACAGGCAAATGCCTATTTTGTTGACATTAGTCAACATGACCAAATTACCTATAGCCAATTTTTGTACCATCAAGTGGTAAGCCCTGACACAGCACATCTCAGCTGATGCCTAAACTGTTTGGCCTTAGTGTTTCCAGTGATAGTCATTCACACTCATCCTAGCAGCAGTGGTCTATAGCAGATACTGCCTTCCCCTGTTTGCTGCCTGGTTCTTCATTGCACTCAAACATAAGATTGTGGTGGCATGCATGTTGCACCCTGATGCAGGACACATTGTACTGCCATGCTCTGTCTCCTCAATAAACATGCATATGCACCCACTGTAGTGTATACTGCACACATACAGTGCATTCCCACCTCCCCACATATAGCAAGGTAGTACAGGCAGCTAATGCTGGGAACTGTTAATAATCTCCATCCTGTACTTCTTGGTATGAGTTATGCATGTTATTTGAGTAAATCCTTAATCAGACAGTACTCCCTGGTCACCCTGACGAAAGAGCATTTGTAACTCATGTGACAAATTATTAAAACCATAAACTAGAATATAGTAACATCCATGTAGCCTAAGAATTGTTTTCCTGTACAAGGGTCAGATGGCAGTGCTGTGTCAACTTTGTCTACTGTAACCCCCTATATCATTGTGACCATATGCAAAGCCTGCAGTGCTGTGTGTGTTTTCTGAGCTGTAACCCCTCTACCATACATTGGTGTCTCATAACCACATGCACAGGCTGCAGTGATGTATGCACTTTGTGTGCTATACCCCCTGTACCATGCACTGATGTATCAGAAGCACATGCACAGGCTGCAGTGATGTGTGCACTTTGTGTGTTGTGACCCCTGTACCGTGCACTGATGTATCATAACCACATGTGCAGGTTGTAGTGATGTGTGCATTTTGTGTGCTGTTGCCCCTGTACCATGCACTGATGTATCACAACCACATGCACAGGCTGCAGTGATGTGTGCACTTTGTGTGCTGTACCCCATGTACCATGCACTGATGTATCACAACCACATGCACAGGCTGCAGTGATGTGTGCACTTTGTGTGCTGTACCCCCTGCACCATGCACTGATGTATCATAACCATGTGCACAGGTTGTAGTGACGGGTGCACTTTGTGTGCTGTGACCCCTGTACCATGCACTGATGTATCATATCCACATGCACAGGTTGCAGTGATCTGTGCACTTTGTGTGTTGTACCCCCTGTACCATGCACTGATGTATCCTAACCACATGTACAAGCTGTAGGGATGCATGCACTTTGTGTATGTAACCCCCATACCATGTACTGCTGTATCATACCCACATGCACAAGTTGCAGGGATGTGTGCATTTCCTGTGCTATACCCCCTGTACCATGCACCATGGATTGATGTATCATAACCACATGCACAGGTTGCAGTGACATGTACACTTTGTGTGCTGTACCCCATGTATCATGCACTGATGTATCATAACCACATGCACAGGCTATAGTGATGTGTGCACGTTGTGTGCTCTACCCCCTGTACCATGCAGTGATGTATCATAACAGCTTGCACAGGTTGCAGTGATGTGTGTACATTGTGTGCTATGCCCCCTGTAGCATGCACTGATGTATCATAACCACATGAACAGGCCATAGTGATGTGTGCACTTTATGTGCTGTATACCCCATCTACCATGCACTGATGTATCAAAAACCACATGCACAGGTTGAAGTGACCTGTGCACTTTGTGTGCTGTACCCCCTGTACCATGCAGTGATGTATCATAACAGCATGCACAGGTTGCTGTGATGTGTGTACATTGTGTGCTGTGCCCCCTGTAGCATGCACTGATGTATCATAACCATGTGCACGGGCTGCAGTGATGTGTGCACTTTGTGTGTGGTGACCCCTGTACCATGCACTGATGTATCATAACTACATGAATAGGCTGTAGTGATGTGTGCACTTTATGTGCTGTATACCCCATCTACCATGCACTGATGTATCAAAACCATGTGCACCGGCTACTGTGATGTCTACACTTTGCGTGTTTTGACCCCTGTACCACACACTGATGTATCATAACCACACGAATTGCAGTGATGTGTGCACTTTATGTACTGTATACCCCATCTAGCATGCACTGATGTATCATAGCCACATGCACAGGCAGCAGTGATGTATGCACTTTGTGTGCTGTGACCCCTGTATCATGCACTGATGTATCATAACCATGTGAACAGGCTGTAGTGATTCATAAGTTCATAGGTGTGTACTAGGCTGATAGCCCTGGAGCTTTTGCAAACCTAGCCCATAGAATAACCTGACATTGTGCTGCCCGATGTTAGTTCCCAGTGCCTCTATCACTGGAGTGATCCCCAAGGTGAACTTTCTATTTCCCATCCACTCATCAAGATTTCTCTTGAAGAGGGCCATTGAGGTGCTCTGCCTGACATGTATGGGAAGTCAATTCCAGAGCATGGGCAGTCTCTGGGTTATGAACCTGTCCCTCCAACATGTTCTGTTGGTTGTGGTAATGAGGTTGAGGTTTCTGGAGCATGTGGTGTGGAGGGGTTGGGATTTCTTTAGATGTAGCATTTCTAACAGAGCTGGATCAGACATGGCTTAGTAAGTCAAGCAGAGATTGCCTGTTAGTAGATTACATGAGACAGAGAATAACTGGCGTTTTTTGAGTCTGCCCATGTAGGACATGTGTTTAAAGCCTAGGATCCTCTTCATGAGGTAATTTTCTGGCCTTACCACCTGTTGCATGTGTCTAGTGAGGTACATGCCAAATGGGGCACTATACTCAATGATTGGCCTAATGAGGGAAGAGTAGAGAGAGAGATGATGACCTCTTTCCTCTTGGATGCAAAATCCTTGGAAATGAGATGTGCCACATAGTAAGACTTTCTGACCACAGTGGCAATGTGGTGATCGAAGAAGAGGTTGCTGTCAACCTGTGTCCCCAGATCTCTTATAACAACTCTAGTGTTCAGTAGGTTCCTATCGATGTGGTAATTAGTGGGAACTGAGTTTTTCCCAAAGGGGATGATGACGCATTTTTTGGTATTAAGCTTAAGGACATGGTTTAGATACCAGTCATTGGTCTCAGTGAGGCCTTTCTGTACGATGTCTATATCACTTGGGGAGTTAATAATGGCTCCCAGCTTGCAGCTGTCTGTGAACTTGGTCATCCAGAGTCCCTCATTGCTGGCCTGGACTTCTGAGAAGTAGATGCCAAACAGGAAAGAACCCAGGACTGATCCCTGTGGGACTCCACTCGTGACTGGTTGGCAGTCTGACTTGGAGTCTGCTACTTTCACACTGTGGGTTCAATCTGTGAGACAATTTGCAACTCACCTAGTGATGTAGGGGTTAATGCCTAGTTTGGTGAGTTTATCAATAATTCCTGAGTGGGGAATGGCATTAAAGGCCTTGGCCAGATCGAGGTAGGCTGTATGAACTACCTTGCCCTCATCCACAGCTCTAGTGACTGACTCAAAGAAGTCAACCAGGTTGAACAGGCATGATCTACCTTTCACAAAACCAAATTGCATGGGATCTAGAGTTTGGAGATTCCCTATATCCTTGTTAATTAGGTCCATGATGATGCGCTCCATAGCCTTACATATCAGACTCATCAGGCTAATGGGGTGATAATTCCCAGGGTTTATAGTCGCTCCCCCTTTATGGAGAGGGATGAATGTAGCAGTGCGCCATTCAGTAGGGACAAAGCCTGAGGTGAGACTGTGATTAAACAGGGCACACAGATCTGGTGCCAGTTCACTTTGTAGTTCATGTAGAACATATCCAGGGATATTGTCAAGTCCCATGGAAGTTGTATTCTTGACCTTGAACAATGCATCTTTAACCTGTGCTGCAGAAATGCTGGGTACCTGGCATTCCTTCGGCATTGTGATTTGTCCTTTGGGGGTATGGGGTAAACTTGGCACTGAATCTGTTGCCCAGTATGTTGGCAATATCTGTTGGCTCAGTATAGGAGGTACCATTGTGCAGTAGCTCAGAGCAAACCTGGGTATTGCCATAGAGATTCTTGATATAACTATAGAAAGTTTGTTGTTGTTTTTAGTGTCTGCTGAAATTCTGCCCTCATAGCTGGCTTTAGAGGTTTTGATGAGGGATCTCAACTTTTTGTTGAAACAAATCAAGGGAGTTTTTCCGGTCTTGGGACTTAATCTTTTTCTGCAACAGTTTCTTCCTTCTGTTGTAGAGTTTATTAATGGCAGGGGACCACCAGATTGACTTCCTTTTTTTGGAGGAGAGTGTCTTAGTTCTGCTGGGTATGGTTAGTTCCATGTATTTATGTACGTGTTCGTACAGTGCATTGGTGTATGATTCAGCAGTCATGAATCTATTCTCCATTGCCATGGGTGCCGTGAAGTTAGTCACCTCTGTTTTTAGGAGCCCAAAGTTGGCTTTGGAGAAGTTTTTCATGGTATTTACCTGTGAGGGGTGTGGGTGACATGTGGATTTCCATGATGATTAGTTAGTGGTCGGATCTAACCAGGGAAGAATTGACTATTGGTGTAGAGCAACGGTTGCTCATGTTAGTAAAAACCAGGTCAAAAATGTGGCTTCCTCTAGTGGGAGTAAGAATGAACTGTTCCAGGGCATTGGAATTGATGAATTCCAGGAAGCATTGGGCCAGTTTATTGGTGCAGGAGTAGTTTTCGCAGTTGATGGCTGGGTAGCTGACGTCATCTAGTATGAGAGCATTGGGTTGGACCCTAATAGCTTCCAGAGTGCTTAGGAATGTGGAGTGAGAGTCTTGGGACATGGTTGGGGACCTATAGCAAGCTACGACTTGAATCGCCAGCTGTGTGCACTTTGTGTGCTGCCACATGCACAGGTTGCAGTGATGTGCGGACTTTGTGTGTTATACCCCCAGTAACATGCACTGATGTATCATAAGCACTTGCACAGGCTGCAGTGATGTGTGCACTTTGTGTATTTAACCCCCCTGTACCATACACTGCTGTATCATAACCACATGCACAGGCTGCAGTGATGTGTGCACTTTGTGTGCTGTACCCCCTGTACCATGCACTGATGCATCATAACCACATGCACAGGCTGCTGTGATGTGTGCACTTTATGTTCTTTAACCCCTGCACCATGCACTGACTGATGTATCATAAGCACTTGCACAGGCTGCAGTGACGTGCGCACTTTGTGTATGTAACCCCCCCCTGTACCATACGCTGCTGTATCATAACCACATGCACAGACTGCAAAGATGTGTGCACTTCATAGGTTCATAGGTTCATATTAGGCTATCTGCCCTGGGGCATTTATAAGCCTAGCCCGAGTGTGTTTGGCTTTCACCACCCTTTGAGTTGAGTTTACTGTGCCCTTTTTAAGGTTAGTTTACTGTGCCTCTGTCTAGTAGTTACACAGAAGTAATCCCCGGGGTAAACCTATGATCCCCCATCCACTCATCAAGATTCCTCTTGAAGAGAGTCAGTGAAGGGCTCTGCCTAACATGGGCTGGGTTCTATTCCAGAGTGAAGGGAGCCTCTGGGTTATGAATCTGTCCCTCCAGCATGTTCTATTTATTTCTGTGCTGAGGTTCAAGTCCCTCGAGCGCGTGGCTCTAAGGGATTTGGATTTTCTGAGATGGAGCATGTCCATTAATTCTGGGTTGGACATAGTTTTATATGTCAGGCATAGATCGCCTTGAAGTAGGTGGTATGCAACTGAGTAGAGCTGGAGTTTTTTTAACCGAGCAGCATATGGCATCTGTTTGAGTCCCTTGATCCTCTTTGTGAGGTACTTTTGGGGTCTTTCTAGTTGCTGCAGGTGTCAGGTAAGGTACATCCCAAAATGGGCATTGTATTCTATTATGGGCCTGATGAGGGATGAGTAAAGGGGCACGATGACCTCCCTTGATCTAGATGTGAATCCTTTCATGATAAGGTGGGCTATGTAGAAGGTCTTTCCAACCACTTTGGCAATGCGGTTGTCAAAGGAGAGATTACTATCAACTTGGGTCCCCAGGTCCCTAATTACTTCCTCTGTACTTAATGGGTTACCACCTATGTGGTAATTTGTGGGCTCTTTGTTTTTGCCAAAGGGTATGACTATACACTTTTTGGCATTTAGCTTTAGACCATGGCTCTGGCACCAGTTATCCGTCTCTGTGAGACCTTTTTGAAGGATGCTTGTGTCAGCTGGAGAGTCAATTATGGCGCCCAGTTTGCAGTCATCTGTGAACTTGGTCAGCCACAGTCCTCCCGTGTTAGCCTGTACCTCAGAAAAATATATACCGAACAAGAGAGGTCCCAGAACTGAGCCTTGTGGGACACCACTTGTAACTGGTTTCAAATCTGACATGGCTCCAGCAACTCTGACTCTGTGGGTTCTGTCTTTGAGCCAGTTTGCAACCCATCTTGTGACATAGGGGTTTATATTTAAGCTGGATAGCTTATCTATGATGCCTGAGTGGGGTATTGTATCAAAAGCCTTCACGAGGTCCAGATAGGCTGTGTGGACAACCTTCCCTTCATCTATGGCCTTGGTGACTGTTTCAAAGAAGTCAACCAGGTTCAAGAGGCAGGATCTGCCCTTGACAAAGCCAAATTGGGTAGGATCTAGTGTCTGTAGGTACCCAATGTCTTTGTTTATGAGTTCCATGATGATCCTCTCCATAGCCTTGCATACTAGGCTAGTCAGGCGTATGGGGCGATAGATTCCAGGGTCCGTCGAGGCACCACCTTTGTGGAGAGAGACCACTGTTGCTGTACGCCATTCTTTGGGTACATATCCTGTAGTAAGGTTGAGATTGTACAGCAGTTTTACGTGAGGGTTTAGTTCCTCTTAGAGTTCATGTAGGACGCAACCTGGGACACCGTCTGGTCCCATTGAAGCAGTGTTTTTTGCTTTGGAGAGGGCGGCTTCCACCTGAGCATCTGAGATGTTAGAGAGGCTGCACTCTGCTGGGATAGATATTTGCTCTTTTGGGGGGGAGGGGGGGAGACGTTTGCACTAAACCTGTCTGCCAGGATGTTGGCAATGTCTGTGGGTTCAGTGTATTTTTTGTCATTTAGGTGTCGGGTTGTGGATATCCAGTGAGATTAATTTATGGTCTGATCTTACCAATAAGGGGTTTACTTCTGGTATGGAGCATAGAGTCCCCATGTTGGTAATGATCAGGTCGAGTATGTTTTCCCCTCTTGTGGGAATGGTGACTAGTTGTTCCATAGCATTTCAGTTTATAAATTCCAGGAACCTTTGGGCTAGGGTGTTGGGGCTTGAGTAATGCTCCCAGTCTATGTTTGGGAAGTTGAAGTCACCCATTATAATGTTGTTTGGAGAGATCTTCATGTTCCCCAATGTTTTCAGGAAAGCCGAGTGGGATTCCTGATTTTGAGAGGGTGGTCTGTAGCATGCTATAAACAGAAAAGCAGTTTTGCTCACTGTTAGTTGCACATGGATGGTCTCCGATGCTTTGTGCAATGCCACTAACCTGGAGGTGTGGGTATCCTTGATAAATATGGATACTCCCCCTCCTTTTGTGGTTCGGTCTGAGATTTGGGGCCGAAAAGCATGATATGAGGTAAAACCTGGTAGTACTGGGGTGCTCTCTGGAGCCTTAAACCAGGTTTCTGTCACTGCACAGATATCAATGTTTTCCATACTGAGGAGAGCTTCGAGTGCGTGCATCTTGAGGTTTAGACTTCTGGCATTTAGCAGCATTACCCTTAGTTTCTTATTCATTGTGTTGCCTATGGAGGTGGGTTTGTCTTTTGAGCTTTGCCTAAAAAAGGCACTATGGGGGTGGCAAGAGCCTTTGCCAATATCTGAAAGCCCAGGGGTGACAGGTGCAAGCCGTCCCTAGCGAAGCAACGCGGCTTATCGAGCATGTCATCCCAGGCTGACAGACACTGGATCCCCTTTGAATGACACCAAAATTTTAGCCAATTGTTAAAATCAATCATTTTGTCTTTATATTGCGGCATCATTCTAGGTGAGGGTAAGATGCTGCTCAAGGTCAGGGTCATACTGGCCTGGGCTACATGATCAGAGAGCTCCTCTATGTCTCTTTTCATGTAGTCGAGGGAGGTACGTCTCAGGTCATTCACACCAGCATGTACTATGACTGAGCCATATGTGTACTTGCTTTGGAGTGACCTGAGTGCTTGCATTATGTGGCGGATCCTAGCGCCTGACAGGCAGCTCAGTGTGACCTTCTCTTTGTTCTTTGTGTGCTGTACCCCCTGTACCATACACTAGTGTATCATAACCACATGCACAGGCTGCAGTGATGTGTGCACTTTGTGTGTGGTGAGCCCCCTGTACTATGCACTTATGTATCATAACCACATGCACAGGCTGCAGTGATGTGTGCACTTTGTGTGCGGTGACCCCCTTCTATGCACTGATGTATTATCATCATGCGTACAGGCTGCAGTGATGTGTGCACTTTGTGTGCAGTGACCCCCGTACTATGCACTGATGTATCATCATCATGTGTACAAGCTGCAGTGTTATGGATTCTTTGTGCACTCTGACGCCCCACTTCATTGCAGCTGTTTGTAAATCTATGCCACACCGGGCTGCCATAGGGAATTCATTTATTTTTTGGTAGCTAAAGCACCAGTTGACAGACATGCAGTTTAGTTTCTGAAACACATTTCTGACAGCTCAGACTTCCAAGTCACCACCGTCACTACAACTGACTCACAATGTGTATGGCGATTGTATTATTAAATGCGTTTTTCAGAACTGTACAGAGCACTGCAGCTACATTTTTATACTTGCGGGTAAGTCATTTTGCTGTTCAGCATATACCATTCTCCTCTTCATTGGATAGGGTCAGACTGGCACCATTTGTAACTTGCCGTAAGGTTTTCTGACCTCTGATTTAGTTATATTAGTTGGAGAGTGTATGGTCCAATGGACTTGGATCTGTTACCAATTAAAAAAAAGGTTGTAGCTTTGAGCTTCCCCAGTTGAATGGGCTCATCAGATCGCGGGGTGGCTGTAAAGTGAATAATGGAAGCATACCGTAACTGTGTTGTCAATGACTGCTTTTGCTGCCGCTGTTACCTCTGTCTGGCACTCCCCAGCATACCAGATGCTTTCTCTGCTGCTTTTCCCACATTGTTTTTTAAGTTTAGGTCATCTGATATAAGTACCCCAGGACATTTTCACATTTTCTGCAGCAGCCTTTCAGATACTCATTTTCTAAGCCTTTGTTTCCCTAGTGCATTATTTTACACTGAATTTAAGTGGCTACATTTCAGGCCAGATACACCACAGTAGAGCAGTAGTTGGTGTTACTCCTTATGGATCTGACAGGGGGACTAGGGGATAGCAAAATGTTTAATGTGCTTAGCTTGTAAACACAAGGTACAGGGTTTGATTCTTAACTTTGGGTTGGGAAGTTTGGCTAGGCTTAAAAAGACCTGCAAGGGCAGTTAGCTTAACACTAATCTATGAAGTCTACACATCCTCTGCATGGGTTTCTTTCGTGTGCCCTGGTTTTCTTCTCCATCTAAATAGATGGCACTTAATTTGACTGGTCTGTTGTAGCTGTGCCTAGATTTGCAAGCTGTGATCCTGCGATGGACAAACATCCTGTGCAGGGTATATCCTGCCTTATGCCAAGGGTCTCCAAGGTAATGTCCTTCTCAATGTGGCATTGAACTGGATTAAACTATTACTGGTAATAGACAGTCATTTCAAAACATTTCCTAATCATGCTATGTGCCTTCTAATCCTTTTCATACCTTCTTATTTTCTAATGTTGTTACATTTATTTTATGTAATCAGCAAAACAAAAACATGGTGGACATTCCCTCCAGTATTTTTTGCAGTGCCAGTTACAAAGACAATGAAATGTAAAATGCACTAGTCCCAACAGAGGCATCCATAGTGCCACATGGTTAACAATCCCTTCATCTGAGTGGACATCTGTTTAAAATGGCCACTATCTAGTTTATGTTTATCCATGCTATTTCTCTAGAACCCACTTTAAATGTCTCTAACTTACTCAATAAACACAGGACATCAGGACAAGTGTTAGTCATGAAGAAGTTGTTGGATCAGTTTTTCTATGTTTATCTTAGACATTTAACTCTACATCTGAGCGACGCTTCGATGTGCATCTGCAGTTAACTCCTACTGACACCTCTAGGTGTCAAATATTGCTTGTTCATATTTGCATCAATAATTTCAAAACCATGCTATGTACAAGGCTTTAAAAGATTTCATCTTAAAGCTTACACAATGGCAAACTCAACTGCATTACAATTTAACCTCTGTTTAGTGCAGGTAAATAAATATTAACTGTTGTTTTTATATTTTTAATTTATATAGATATAATTTTCACATTTTTCTAAATATGTTAACAACCAAGTAACACAGACAGAACACATTAGCCTCATATGAAAGCTCTCAGCTAAATGAATAAAATGTTGCTAACAGTATGTGAGAAACTTGAATGGCTGCTGAGATATTGTATGCTGTTTAAAAAATATTACTATGTAATAGCTAATCTGTTTACTGTGAATTATAAAATTCATTTTAAGACCTAGAACCTAAAGACCACCTAACCACCTAAAACCTAACCACCTAGACTATCTACAACTAACCACCAGTCACAAATTAATATTTTACCCAGATAAATGCCCAGCCTTAACAAACATCCTTCCCCCATACATCCCAAATAGATCTCTGAGATCTGAACACCAAAATTTAATTTCTACCCACAAACCCAAATGACCTGCTGGCCAGCTTCTACTCTCTTTCTCTCTAGGCAAGAAATTGAACTCTCTCCCTCCTTCACTTACGACTATACCAAACTCAGAAACCTTCAAGACCCAACTTTTCTCATACCTGTCATCCATACAGAAATGTTCCTGCTTACACCATACCTAAATTTAAGGGAATTCCCCAATGAGTGCTTCATACTCCTTGCTGCTCTCTTCCCTCCAACTTATATTTCTATTCTCCTACAACAGACTTAAGCTGTCAGTCACTGATTAAGCAATCTCTCACTTGACTCCAAGTATGTAAATATTGTAAACATCACAGTATTTCTATTGACTGCACAGCAAGTATTTACCTTACTTAATTAGAACAACTGCATGCAAACTGCCCCCCCCCCACTAGTATAATAACACAAGAACCTTAGATCTTTTATTTTAAAGACAGTTGACCATGCTGCTCTGAATGGAAACACCTGTAAACTGTGTTCTCTAATATCTGTTAACTGTGTTCTCTAATACCTGTAAACTGTGTTCTCTAATATATGTAAACTGTGTTCTCTAATACCTGTAAACTGTGTTTTATGATGTTCATTTTATGCATTCGCATTTCCTTACTGTATGAATTTTATACATACTATATACTTTACATATACATATACTTTAAAATTATGTAACTCTTATTGTATTGCTTATGGAGCTTTTCTTCCCGGGCCACCACTGAAAATGGGTACTTTCAGGCCTAGCGGACTTCCCCCATAATCAAAATTAAAATAAATAAATAAAATAAATAAAGAATACTACCACTATAAAAATAGTTTGTGTTGAAGGGTTTGCCATTTATACTTCCTTCATAACCCCTATGGTTCCAGAGATATGAACATTTGTTTGAAATGTGAGGACATAATTTGATTCAGTCACAAGGCTTAGGCTACACTCATTGAAAGTTACAGTGCAAAATTCCTGAACTCCATTGGAGTGAATGAGTTAGCAAAAAAGATCATCACCCCATTTTTGGGAGGCTACAATCAGTTACAGTTTCTCCAAACTCACTGGTTTGAAAGCAAAGTTTCAAAACACCCAACTGCCATAAAGTAATGAAAACAACCGCATTATAATAAAATGTTAAATTATTTCATCTCTCAGTAGTGATAGGACTTCTTCAAAACACTATAACAATTCAACCCAAATGACTGCTGCCCCTGCAAGGACAGGAGGACCATGGTGAAAGGGTTACTTGTAACAGTGATCAGCCACACAGTCTGTAACCATGGTGGAAGGGGAACTTGTAAAAAAGCTCTGCCATAGAGTCTGTAACCATGGTGGAAGGGGAACTTATAGCAATACTCTGCCAGAGAGTCTGTAACCATGGTGGAAGGGGTACTTGTAACAATGCTGTGCCACAGAGTTTGTAACCATGGTGGAATGGGTACTTGTGACAATGCTCTGCCACAGAGTTTGAAACCATGGTGGAAGGGGTACTTGTAACAATGCTCTGCCACACACTCTGTAACCATGGTGGAAGGGGTACTTGTAACAAACCTCTGCCACTGAGTCTGTAACCATGGTAGAAGGGGTGCTTGTAAAAATGCTCTGCCACAGAGACTGTTACTGTGGTGGAAGGGATACTTGTAACAATGCTCTGCCACAGAGTCAGTAACCATGGTGGAAGGGGTACTTGTAACAATGCTCTCCCACAAACTCTGTAACCATGGCGGAAAGGGTACTTGTAACAATGCTCTCCCACAAAGTCTGTAACCATGGTGGAAATGGTATTTGTAACAATGCTCTGCCAGAGAGTCTGTAACCATGGTGGAAGGGGTACTTGTAACAATGCTCTGCCACAGGGTCTGTAACCATGGTGGAAGGGGTACTTGTAACAATGCCCTGCCACACAGTCTGTAACCATGGTGGAAGGGATACTTAAAACAAACCTCTGTCACTGAGTCTGTAACCATGGTGGAAGGGGTACCTGTAACAAAGCTCTGCCACAGAGGCTGTTACCATGGTGGAAGGGGTACTTGTAACAAAGCTCTGCCACAAAGTCTGTAACCCTGTTGGAAGGGTTGCTTGTAACAAAGCTCTGTTACAGAGTCTGTAACAATGGTGGAAGGGCTACTTGTAACAATGCTCTCCCACTGTAACCATGGTAGAAGGGGTGCTTGTAACAATGCTCTGCCACAAGGTCAGTAACCATGGTGGAAGGAGTACTTGTACCAAAGCTCTGCCACTGTAATCATGGTGGAAGGGATACCTGTAACAATGCTCTGCCACAGAGTCTGTTAGCATGGTGGAAGGGGTACTTATAACAATCCTCTGCCACAGGGACTGTAACCGTGGTGGAAGGGGTACCTGTAACAATGCTCTGCCACAGAGTCTGTAACCCTGTTGGGAGGACTGCTTGTAACAATGCTCTGCCAGAATCTGTAACCATGGTGGTAGGGGTACTTGTAGAAATGCTCTGCCACAGAGTCTGTAACCATGGTGGAAGTGATACTTGTAAAAATGCTCTGGTGCAAAGTCTGCAACCATGGTGGAAGTGGTACATGTAACAATGCTGTGCCACAGAGTCTGTAACCATAGTGGAAGGGGTACTTGTAACAATCCTCTGCACAGAATCTGTAACCATGGTGGAAGGGGTACTTGTAACAATGTTCTGCCACAGGGTCAGTAACCATGGTGGAAGGGGTACTTGTAGCAAAGCTCTGCCACTCTAACTGTGGTGGAAGGGATACCTGTAACAATGCGCTGCCACAGAGTCTGTTATCATGGTGGAAAGGGTGCTTATAACAATGCTCTGCCACAGGGTCTGTAATTGTGTTGGAAGGGGAACCTGTAACAATGCTCTGCCACACAGTCTGTAACTATGGTGGAATGGGTACTTGTAACAGTGCTCTGCCACACAGTCTGTAACCATGGTGGAAGGGGTATTTGTAACACTGCTCTGGCACAGAGTCTGTAATCATGGTGGAAGTGGTACTTGTAACAATGCTCTGCCACCAAGTCTGTAACCATGGTAGAAGGAGTCCTTGTAACAATGCTGTGCCACAGAGTCTGTAACCATGGTGGAAGGGGTACTTATAACAACTCTCTGCCACAGAGTCTGTAACCATGGTGGAAGGGGTACTTGTAACAAAGCTCTGCCACAGAGGCTGTTACCGTGGTGGAAAGGGTACTTGTAACAATGCTCTGCCACAGACCCAGTAACTGTGGGGAAAGGGGTACTTGTAACAGTGCTCTGCCACAGAGTCTGTAACTCTCTTGGAAGAGGTACTTGTAACAATGTTCTATCACAGAGTCTGTAACCAAGGTGGAAGGGGTACTTGTATCAATGTTGTCCCACAAAGACTGTAACCATGGTGGAAGTGGTATTTGTAACAATGCTCTGCCACAGAGTCTGTAATCATGGTGGAGGGGGGTACTTGTAACAATGCTCTGCCACAGGGTCTGTAACCGTGGTGGAAGGGGTACTTGTAATAATGCTCTGTCACAAGGTTAGTAACTGTGGTGGAAGGGTTAGTTGTAACAATGCTCTGCCACAGAGTTTGTAACCATGGTGGAAGGGGTACTTGTAACAATGCTGTGTCACACAATCTGTAACCATGATGGAAGGGGTACTTGTAACAAACCTCTGCCATTGAGTCTGTAACCATGGTGGAAGGGATGCCTGTAACAATGCTCTGCCACACAGTCTGTAACATGATGGAAGGGGTACTTGTAAAAAACCTCTGCCACTGAGTCTGTAACCGTGGTGGAAGGGGAACCTGTAACAATGCTCTGCCACAGAGTCTGTAACTATGGTCAAAGGGTACATGTAGCAATGCTCTGCCACAGGTCTATAACCATGGTGGAAGGGGTACTTGTAACAATGCTCTGCCACAGGGTCAGTAACTGTGGTGGAAGGGGTACTTGTAACAATGCTCTGCCAAAGAGTCTGTAAACATGGTGGAAGGGATACTTGTAAAAATGCTCTGCCACACAGTCTGTAACCATGGTGGAAGGGGTACTTGTAACAAAGCTCTGCCACAGAATCTGTAACCATGGTGGAAGGGATACCTGTAACAATGCTCTGCCAAAAGGCTGTTACCATGATGGAAGGGGTACTTGTAACAATGCTCTGCCACACAGGCTGTAACCATGGTAGAAGGGGTGCTTGTAACAATGCTGTGCCACAGGGTCAGTAACCATGGTGGAAGGAGTACTTGTAACAAAGCTCTGCCACTGTAACCATGGTGGAAGGGATACCTGTAACAATGCTCTGGCACAGAGGCTGTTACCATGATGGAAGGGGTACTTGTAACAAAGCTCTGCCATAGAGTCTGTAACAATGGTGGAAGGGGTACTTGTAACAATGCTCTGCCACTGTAACCATGGTGGAAGTGGTACCTGTAAAAATGCTCTGCCACAGACTCTGTAACCATGGAAGAAGGGGTGCTTGTAACAATGCTCTGCCACAAGGTCAGCAACCATGGTGGAAGGAGTACTTGTAACAAAGCTGTGCCACTGTAACCATGCTGGAAGGGATGCCTGTAACAATGCTCTGTCACAGAGGCTGTTACCATGGTGGAAGGGGTACTTATAACAATCCTCTACCACAGAGACTGTAACCCAGTTGGAAAGAGTGTTTGTAGCAATGCTCTACCAGTGTCTGTAACCATATTGGAAGGGGTACTTGTAGCAATACTCTGCCACAGAGTCTGTAACCATGGTGGAAGGGGTACTTGTAATAATGCTCTGGTACAAAGCCTGCAACCATGGTGGAAGTGGTACTTGTAACAATGCCCTGCCACAGAGTCTGTAACCATAGCGGAAGCGGTAGTTGTAACAATGCTCTGTCACAGAGTCTGTAACCATGGTGGAAGGGGTACTTGTAACAATGATCTAGTGCAGAGTCTGTAGCCATGGTGGAAGGGGTGCTTGTAACAATGTTCTGCCACAGGGTTGGTAACCGTAGTGGAAGAGGAGTGCTTGTAACAATGTTCTGCCACAGGGTCAGTAACCGTAGTGGAAGAGGTACTTCTAGCAAAGCTCTGCCACTGTAACTGTGGTTGGAAGGGGTACCTGTAACAATGCTCTGCCAAAGAGCCTGTTACCATGGTGGAAGGGGTGCTTATAACAATGCTCTGCCACAGGGTCTGTAATCATGGTGGAAGTGGAACCTGTAACAATGCTCTGCCACGCAGTCTGTAACCATGGCGGAAGAGGTACTTGTCACAATGCTCTGTCACAGAGTCTGTAACCATGGTGGAAGGGGTACTTGTAATGAAGCTCTACCACAAAGTCTGCAACCATGGTGGAAGGGGTACTTGCAACAGTGCTCTGCCACACAGTCTGTAACCATGGTGGAAGGGGTATTTGTAACACTGCTCTGCCACAGAGTCTGTAAGCATGGTGGAAGGGGTACTTATAACAATGCTCTGCCACAGAGTCTGTAGCCGTAGTGAAAGGGTACTTTTAACAATGCTCTGCCACAGAATCTGTTACTATGGTGGAAGGGTACTTGTAACAATGCTCTGCCACAGAGTCTGTAGCCGTGGTGGAAGGGTACTTGTAACAATGCTCTGCCACAGAGTTTGTAATCATGGTATAAGGGATACTTATAGCAATGCTCTGCCACAGAGTCTGTAACCGTGGTGGAAGGGGTACTTGTAACAATGCTCTGTCACAGCATCTGTAACCATGGTGGAATAGGTACCTGTAACAATGCTCTGCTACAGAGGCTGTTGCCATGGTGGAAGGGGAACTTGTAACAAAGCTCTGCCACAGAGTCTGTAACCATGGTGGAAGGGGTACTTGTAACAATGCTCTGCCACAGGGTCTGTAACCATGGTGGAAGGGGTACTTGTAACAATGCCCTGCCACACAGTCTGTAACCATGGTGGAAAGGGTACTTGTAACAAACCTCTGCCACTGAGACTGTAACCATGGTGGAAGGGGTACCTGTACCAATGCTCTGCCACAGAGGCTGTTACATAGGTGGAAGGGGTACTTATAGAAAAGCTTTGCCACTGAGCCTGTAACCATGGTTGAAGGGGTACCTGTAACAATGCTCTGCCACAGAGTCTGTAACCATGGTGGACAGGTATCTGTAGCAATGCTCTGCCACAGGGTCTGTAACCATGGTGGAAGGGGTACTTGTAACAATGCTCTGCCAGAGGGTCAATAACTGTGATGGAAGGGGCACTTGTAACAATGCTCTGCCACTGTAACCATGGTGGAAGTGGTACCTGTAAAAATGCTCTGCCACAGAGTCTGTAACCATGGTAGAAGGGGTGCTTGTAACAATGCTCTGCCACAAGGTCAGTAACCATGGTGGAAGGAGTACTTGTAACAAAGCTCTGCCACTGTAACCATGCTGGAAGGGATGCCTGTAACAATGCTCTGCCACAGAGGCTGTTACCATGGTGGAAGGGGTACTTATAACAATCCTCTACCACAGAGTCTGTAACTCAGTTGGAAAGAGTGTTTGTAGCAATGCTCTGCCAGAGTCTGTAACCATGTTGGAAGGGGTACTTGTAGCAATGCTCTGCCACAGAGTCTGTAACCATAGTGGAAGGGGTACTTGTAACAATGCTCTGGTACAAAGCCTGCAACCATGGTGGAAGTGGTACTTGTAACAATGCCCTGCCACAGTGTCTGTAACCATAGCGGAAGCCGTAGTTGTAACAATGCTCTGTCACAGAGTCTGTAGCCATGGTGGAAGGGGTGCTTGTAACAATGTTCTGCCACAGGGTCGGTAACCGTAGTGGAAGAGGTACTTCTAGCAAAGCTCTGCCACTGTAACTGTGGTGGAAGGGGTACCTGTAACAATGCTCTGCCAAAGAGCCTGTTACCATGGTGGAAGGGGTGCTTATAACAATGCTCTGCCACAGGGTCTGTAATCATGGTGGAAGCGGAACCTGTAACAATGCTCTTCCACACAGTCTGTAACCATGGTGGAAGGGGTACTTGTAACAATGCTCTGTCACAGAGTCTGTAACCATGGTGGAAGGGGTACTTGTAATGAAGCTCTCCCACAAAGTCTGTAACCATGGTGGAAGGGGTACTTGTAACAGTGCTCTGCCACACAATCTGTAACCATGGTGGAAGGGGTATTTGTAACACTGCTCTGCCACAGAGTCTGTAACCATGGTGGAAGGGGTACTTATAACAATGCTCTGCCACAGAGTCTGTAGCCGTGGTGAAAGGGTACTTGTAACAATGTACTGCCACAGAATCTGTTACTATGCTGGAAGGGTACTTGTAACAATGCTCTGCCACAGGGTCAGTAATCGTGGTGGAAGGGGTACTTGTAACAATGCTCTGCCACAGAGTTTGTAATCATGGTGGAAGGTATACTTATAACAATGCTCTGCCACAGAGTCTGTAACCGTGGTGGAAGGGGTACTTGTAACAATGCTCTGTCACAGCATCTGTAACCATGGTAGAATGGGTACCTGTAACAATGCTCTGCTACAGAGGCTGTTACCATGGTGGAAGGGGAACTTGTAACAATGCTCTGCCACAGGGTCTGTAACCATGGTGGAAGGGGTACTTGTAACAATGCCCTGCCACATAGTCTGTAACCATGGTGGAAGGGGTACTTGTAACAAACCTCTGCCACTGAGTCTGTAACCATGGTGGAAGGGGTACCTGTAACAATGCTCTGCCACAGTGGCTGTTACAAAAGTGGAAGGGGTACTTGTAGAAATGCTTTGCCACTAAGCCTGTAACCGTGGTTGAAGGGGTACCTGTAACAATGCTCTGCCACAGAGTCTGTAACCATGGTGGACAGGTACCTGTAGCAATGCTCTGCCACAGGGTCTGTAACCGTGGTGGAAGGGGTACTTGTAACAATGCTCTGCCAGAGGGTCAATAACTGTGTTGGAAGGGGCACTTGTAACAATGCTCTGCCACAGAGTCTATAACCATGGTGGAAGGGGTACTTGTAACAATACTCTGCCACACAGTCTGTAGCCATGGTGGAAAGGATACTTAAAACAAACCTCTGTCACTGAGTCTGTAACCATGGTGGAAGGGGTACCAGTAACAATGCTCTGCCACAGAGGCTGTTACCATGGTGGAAGGGGTACTTGTAACAAAGCTCTGCCACAGAGTCTATAACCATGGTGGAAAAGATACCTGTAACAATGCTCTGCCACAGAGGCTGTTACCAAAGGTGGAAGGGGTACTTGTAACAAAGGTCTGCCACAGAGTCTGTAACCCTGTTGGAAGGGTTGCTTGTAACAAAGCTCTGTTACAGAGTCTGTAACAATGGTGGAAGGGGTACTTGTAACAATGCTCTCCCACTGTAACCATGGTGGAAGGGGTACCTGTAAAAATGCTCTGCCACAGAGTCTGTAACCATGGTAAAAGGGGTGCTTGTAACAATGCTCTGCCACAAGCTCAGTAACCATGGTGGAAGGAGTACTTGTACCAAAGCTCTGCCACTGTAATCATGGTGGAAGGGATACCTGTAACAATGCTCTGCCACAGAGTCTGTTAGCATGGTGGAAGGGGTACTTATAACAATCCTCTGCCACAGGGTATGTAACCATGGTGGAAGGGGTACCTGTAACAATGCTCTGCCACAGAGTCTGTAACCCTGTTGGGAGGACTGCTTGTAACAATGCTCTGCCAGAATCTGTAACCATGGTGGTAGGGGTACTTGTAGCAATGCTCTGCCACAGAGTTTGTAACCATGGCGGAAGGGATACTTGTAAAAATGCTCTGGTGCAAAGTCGGCAACCATGGTGGAAGTGGTACTTGTAACAATGCTCTGCCACAGAGTCTGTAACCATAGTGGAAGGGGTACTTGTAGCAATCCTCTGCACAGAATCTGTAACCATGGTGGAAGGGGTACTTGTAACAATGGTCTGCCACACTCTGTAGCCATGGTGGAAGGGGTGCTTGTAACAATGCTCTGACACAGGGTCAGTAACCATGGTGGAAGGGGTACTTGTAACAAAGCTCTGCCACTCTAACTGTGGTGGAAGGGATACCTGTAACAATGCTCTGCCACAGAGTCTGTTATCATGGTGGAAAGGGTGCTTATAACAATGCTCTGCCACAGGGTCTGTAATTCTGTTGGAAGGGGAGCCTGTAACAATGCTCTGCCACACAGTCTGTAACCATGGTGGAAGGGGTACTTGTAACAATGCTCTGTCACAGAGTCTGTAACCATGGTGGAAGTGGTACTTGTAACAATGCTCTGCCACCGAGTCTGTAATCATGGTAGAAGGAGTCCTTGTAACAATGCTGTGCCACAGAGTCTGTAACCATGGTGGAAGGGGTACTTATAACAACTCTCTGCCACAGAGTCTGTAACCATGGTGGAAGGGGTACTTGTAAAAAAGCTCTGCCACAGAGGCTGTTACCATGGTGGAAAGGGTACTTGTAACAATGCTCTGCCACAGACCCAGTAACTGTGGGGGAAGGGGTACTTGTAACAGTGCTCTGCCACAGAGTCTGTAACTCTCTTGGAAGAGGTACTTGTAACAATGTTCTATCACAGAGTCTGTAACCAAGGTGGAAGGGGTACTTGTACAAATGCTGTCCCACAAAGTCTGTAACCATGGTGGAAGCGATATTTGTAACAATGCTCTGCCACAGAGTCTGTAATCATGGTGGAGGGGGTACTTGTAACTATGCTCTGCCACAGGGTCTGTAACCGTGGTGGAAGGGGTACTTGTAACAAAGCTCTGTCTCACAGTCTGTAACCATGATGGAAGGGGTACTTGTAACAAACCTCTGCCACTGAGTCTGTAACCATGGTGGAAGGGGAGCTTGTAACAATGCTCTGCCACACAGTCTGTAACCATGGTGGAAGGGGCACTTGTAACAATGCTCTGCCACACAG
This sequence comes from Protopterus annectens, assembly GCF_019279795.1. NCBI lineage: Eukaryota > Metazoa > Chordata > Ceratodontiformes > Protopteridae > Protopterus > Protopterus annectens. The sequence continues at coordinate 10,174,915 of NC_056749.1, read as the reverse complement.
TGTGTAACCATGATGGAAGGGGTACTTGTAACAAACCCCTGCCACTGAGTCTGTAACCATGGTGGAAGGGGTGCCTGTAACAATGCTCTGCCACACAGTCTGTAACCATGGTGGAAGGGGTATTTGTAACAAACCTCTGCCACTGAGTCTGTAACCATGGTGGATGGGGAACCTGTAAGACTGCTCTGCCACAGATTCTGTAACCATGGTCAAAGGGTACATGTAGCAATGCTTTGCCACAGGTCTGTAACTATGGTGGAAGGGGTACTTGTAACAATGCTCTGCCACAGGGTCAGTAACTGTGGTGGAAGGGGTACTTGTAACAATGCTCTGCCACAGGGTCAGTAACTGTGGTGGAAGGGGTACTTGTAACAATGCTCTGCCACAGAGTCTGTAACCATGGTGGAAGGGGTACTTGTAACAAAGCTCTGCCACAGAATCTGTAACCATGGTGGAAGGGATACCTGTAACAATGCTCTGCCAAAAGGCTGTTACCATAATGGAAGGGGTGCTTGTAGCAATGCTCTGCCACAGAGGCTGTAACCATGGTAGAAGGGATACCTGTAACAATGCTCTGCCACACAGTCTATAACCATGGTGGAAGGGGTACCTGTAGCAATGCTCTGCCACAATGTCTGTAACAATGGTGGAAGAGATACCTGTAACAATGCTCTGCCAAAGAGGCTGTTACCATGGTGGAAGGGGTACTTGTAACAAAGCTCTGCCATAGAGTCTGTAACAATGGTGGAAGGGGTACTTGTAACAATGCTCTGCCACTGTAACCATGGTGAAAGTGGTGCCTGTAAAAATGCTCTGCCACAGAGTCTGTAACCATGGTAGAAGGGGTGCTTGTAACAATGCTCTGCCACAAGGTCAGTAACCATGGTGGAAGGAGTACTTGTAACAAAGCTCTGCCACTGTAACCATGCTGGAAGGGATGCCTGTAACAATGCTCTGCCACAGAGGCTGTTACCATGGTGGAAGGGGTACTTATAACAATCCTCTACCACAGAGTCTGTAACCCAGTTGGAAAGAGTGTTTGTAGCAATGCTCTGCCAGAGTCTGTAACCATGTTGGAAGGGGTACTTGTAGCAATGCTCTGCCACAGAGTCTGTAACCATAGTGGAAGGTGTACTTGTAACAATGCTCTGGTACAAAGCCTGCAACCATGGTAGAAGTGGTACTTATAACAATGCCCTGCCACAGAGTCTGTAACCATAGCGGAAGCCGTAGTTGTAACAATGCTCTGACACAGAGTCTGTAACCATGGTGGAAGGGGTACTTGTAACAATGATCTAGCACAGAGTCTGTAGCCATGGTGGAAGGGGTGCTTGTAACAATGTTCTGCCACAAGGTCGGTAACCGTAGTGGAAGAGGGGTGCTTGTAACAATGTTCTGCCACAGGGTCTGTAACCGTAGTGGAAGAGGTACTTCTAGCAAAGCTCTGCCACTGTAACTGTGTTGGAAGGGGTACCTGTAACAATGCTCTGCCAAAGAGCCTGTTACCATGGTGGAAGGGGTGCTTATAACAATGCTCTGCCACAGGGTCTGTAATCATGGTGGAAGTGGAACCTGTAACAATGCTCTGCCACACAGTCTGTAACCATGGTGGAAGGGGTACTTGTAACAATGCTCTGTCACAGAGTCTGTAACCATGGTGGAAGGGGTACTTGTAATGAAGCTCTCCCACAAAGTCTGTAACCATGGTGGAAGGGGTACTTGTAACAGTGCTCTGCCACACAATCTGTAACCATGGTGGAAGGGGTATTTGTAACACTGCTCTGCCACAGAGTCTGTAACCATGGTGGAAGGGGTACTTATAACAATGCTCTGCCACAGAGTCTGTAGCCGTGGTGGAAGGGTACTTGTAACAATGCACTGCCACAGAATCTGTTACTATGCTGGAAGGGTACTTGTAACAATGCTCTGCCACAGGGTCAGTAATCGTGGTGGAAGGGGTACTTGTAACAATGCTCTGCCACAGAGTTTGTAATCATGGTGGAAGGGATACTTATAACAATGCTCTGCCACAGAGTCTGTAACCGTGGTGGAAGGGGTACTTGTAACAATGCTCTGTCACAGCATCTGTAACCATGGTAGAATGGGTACCTGTAACAATGCTCTGCTACAGAGGCTGTTACCATGGTGGAAGGGGAACTTGTAACAAAGCTCTGCCACAGAGTCTGTAACCATGGTGGAAGGGGTACTTGTAACAAACCTCTGCCACTGAGTCTGTAACCATGGTGGAAGGGGTACCTGTAACAATGCTCTGCCACAGTGGCTGTCACAAAAGTGGAAGGGGTACTTGTAGAAAAGCTTTGCCACTAAGCCTGTAACCATGGTTGAAGGGGTACCTGTAACAATGCTCTGCCACAGAGTCTGTAACCATGGTGGACAGGTACCTGTAGCAATGCTCTGCCACAGAGTCTATAACCATGGTGGAAGGGGTACTTGTAACAATACTCTGCCACACAGTCTGTAGCCATGGTGGAAGGGATACTTAAAACAAACCTCTGTCACTGAGTCTGTAACTATGGTGGAAGGGGTACCAGTAACAATGCTCTGCCACAGAGGCTGTTACCATGGTGGAAGGGGTACTTGTAACAAAGCTCTGCCACAGAGTCTATAACCATGGTGGAAAAGATACCTGTAACAATGCTCTGCCACAGAGGCTGTTACCAAAGGTGGAAGGGGTACTTGTAACAAAGGTCTGCCACAGAGTCTGTAACCCTGTCGGAAGGATTGCTTGTAACAAAGCTCTGTTACAGAGTCTGTAACAATGGTGGAAGGGGTACTTGTAACAATGCTCTCCCACTGTAACCATGGTGGAAGGGGTACCTGTAAAAATGCTCTGCCACAGAGTCTGTAACCATGGTAAAAGTGGTGCTTGTAACAATGCTCTGCCACAAGGTCAGTAACCATGGTGGAAGGAGTACTTGTACCAAAGCTCTGCCACTGTAATCATGGTGGAAGGGATACCTGTAACAATGCTCTGCCACAGAGTCTGTTAGCATGGTGGAAGGGGTACTTATAACAATCCTCTGCCACAGGGTATGTAACCATGGTGGAAGGGGTACCTGTAACAATGCTCTGCCACAGAGTCTGTAACCCTGTTGGGAGGACTGCTTGTAACAATGCTCTGCCAGAATCTGTAACCATGGTGGTAGGGGTACTTGTAGCAATGCTCTGCCACAGAGTCTGTAACCATGGCGGAAGGGATACTTGTAAAAATGCTCTGGTGCAAAGTCGGCAACCATTGTGGAAGTGGTACTTGTAACAATGCTCTGCCACAGAGTCTGTAACCATAGTGGAAGGGGTACTTGTAGCAATCTGCTGCACAGAATCTGTAACCATGGTGGAAGGGGTACTTGCAACAATGGTCTGCCACAGTCTGTAGCCATAATGGAAGGGGTGCTTGTAACAATGCTCTGACACAGGGTCAGTAACCATGGTGGAAGGGATACTTGTAACAAAGCTCTGCCACTCTAACTGTGGTGGAAGGGATACCTGTAACAATGCTCAGCCACAGAGTCTGTTATCATGGTGGAAAGGGTGCTTATAACAATGCTCTGCCACAGGGTCTGTAATTGTGTTGGAAGGGGAACCTGTAACAATGCTCTGCCACACAGTCTGTAACCATGGTGGAAGGGGTACTTGTAACAATGCTCTGTCACAGAGTCTGTAACCATGGTGGAAGGGGTACTTGTAACAATGCTCTCCCACAAAGTCTGTAACCATGGTGGAAGGGGTACTTGTAACAGTGCTCTGCCACACAGTCTGTAACCATGGTGGAAGGTGTATTTGTAAAACTGATCTGGCACAGAGTCTGTAACCATGGTGGAAGTGGTACTTGTAACAATGCTCTGCCACAGAGGCTGTTACCATGGTGGAAGTGGAACTTGTAACAAAGCTCTGCCACAGAGTCTGTAACCATGGTGGAAGGGGTACTTGTAACAAAGCTCTGCCACAGAGTCTGTAACCCTGTTGGAAGGGTTGCTTGTAACAAAGCTCTGCCACAGAGTCTGTAACCATGGTAGAAGGGGTGCTTGTAACAATGCTCTGCCACAGGGTCAGTAACTATGGTGGAAGGAGTACTTGTAACAAAGCTCTGCCACTGTAACCATGCTGGAAGGGATGCCTGTAACAATGCTCTGCCACAGAGGCTGTTACCATGGTGGAAGGGGTACTTATAACAATCCTCTACCACAGAGTCTGTAACCCAGTTGGAAGGGGTACTTGTAACAGTGCTCTGCCACATAATCTGTAACCATGGTGGAAGGGGTATTTGTAACACTGCTCTGCCACAGAGTCTGTAACCATGGTGGAAGGGGTACTTATAACAATGCTCTGCCACAGAGTCTGTAGCCATAGTGGAAGGGTACTTGTAACAATGCTCTGCCACAGAATCTGTTACTATGGTGGAAGGGTACTTGTAACAATGCTCTGCCACAGGGTCAGTAACCGTGGTGGAAGGGGTACTTGTAACAATGCTCTGCCACAGAGTTTGTAATCATGGTGGAAGGGATACTTATAACAATGCTCTGCCACAGAGTCTGTAACCATGGTGGAAGGGGTACTTGTAACAATGCTCTGTCACAGCATCTGTAACCATAGTGGAAGTGGTACCTGTAACAATGCTCTGCCACAGAAGCTGTTACCATGGTGGAAGGGGAACTTGTAACAAAGCTCTGCCACAGAGTCTGTAACCATGGTGGAAGGGGTACTTGTAACAAAGCTCTGCCACAGAGTCTGTAACCCTGTTGGAAGGGTTGCTTGTAACAAAGCTCTGCCACAGAGTCTGTAACAATGGTAGAAGTAGTACTTGTAACAAAGCTCTGCCACTGTAACTGTGGTAGAAGGGATACATGTAACAATGCTTTGCCACAGAGTCTGTAACCATGGTGGAAGGGGTACTTGTAACAATGCTCTGGTACAAAGTCTGCAACCATGGTGGAAGCGGTACTTGTAACAATGTTCTGCCACAGAGTCTGTAACCATGGAGGAAGGGGTAGTTCTAGCAATGCTCTGCCACAGAGTCTGTAACCATGGTGGAAGGGGTGCTTGTAGCAATGCTCTGCCACAGAGCCAGTAACCGTGGTGGAAAGCATACTTGTAACAAAGCTCTGCCTCTGTAACTGTCATGAAAGGGGTACCTCTAACAATGCTCTGCCACAGAGTCTGTTACCATGGTGAAAGGGGTGCTTATAACAATTCTCTGCCACAGGGTCTGTAATCGTGGTGGAAGTGGAACCTGTAACAATGCTCTGCCACACAGTCTGTAACTATGGTGGAAGGGGTACTTGTAACAATGCTCTGTCACAGAGTCTGTAACCATGGTGGAAGGGTTACTTGTAACAATGCTCTGCCACAGAGTCTGTAACCGTGGTGGAAGGATACTTGTAACAATGCTCTGTCACAGAATCTGTTACCATGGTGGAAGGGTACTTGTAACAATGCTCTGCCACAGGGTCAGTGACTGTGGTGGAAGGGGTACTTGTAACAATGCTCTGCCACAGTATTTGTAACCATGGTGGAAGAGATACTTATAACAATGCTCTGCCACAGAGTCTGTAACCATGGTGGAAGGGTACTTGTAACAGTGCTCTGCCACAGACTCTGTAACCATGGTGGAAGGGTACTTGTAACAATGCTCTGCCACAAAATCTGTTACCATGGTGGAAGGATATGTGTAACAATGCTCTGCCACAGAGTCTGTAACCGTGGTGGAAGGGGTACTTATAACAATGCTCTGCTACAGAGTCTGTAACCATGTTTGAAGGGGTACTTATAACAATGCTCTGCCACAGAGTCTGTAACCGTGGTGGAAGGGGTACTTATAACAATGCTCTGCTACAGAGTCTGTAACCATGTTTGAAGGGGTACTTATAACAATGCTCTGCTACATAGACTGTAAGTGGGAATCAAGAGATTCAAACTCTGGGCTGCAGGATGAAGTTTGTCAACAGCTTATATAGCCTTAAATGTTGCAGCTAAGCTGAGAAATAATAATATAAAATCCTCGTGGTTCTAATGTGATTGAAGGATCCTACAGAAAACAAAATCTTTCCACCCATTTTTACAGCGTGTGTGTGTGTGTGTGTGTGTGTGTGTGTGTGTGTGTGTGTGTGTGTGTGTGTGTGTGTGTGTGTGTGTATGCAGGAGCCAAATGGGGTGCTTGGTGTGGAAGGAATAATTTCACACGGAAACAATAGCATCAGTAAAAAACACATCAGAGACATTTAATGTGGAGCTCAGTGCCTCAAAATAAAGACACCAAACAGCTTTTTCTGTGTTCTGAGACTCAATAATCAATGTTATATCTGCCTTCCTTTCATTCTTCTACTGAGTGACTCGCTTAGCCAAACATTGCTTCAGTTTCCACTGAAAACAGACTGTGTGTCCAGTGGGCTGAGCTGGTAACCACAGTATTGTGGCTCAGTGAAAACATCTGTACCACACAAGGTCCAGGGTTCAATCCTGCCTTCCATTAATATGGAATTTGTATGTTCTTTCCATTTCTCTGTGTGGGTTCAGTAGTGTAGTGGTTATTACAACTACATCAGCCTCATATGAATCTGAAGTTACTTCCCAGGGGAAACATTATTTCACTCCTCAATCTGAGTGTTTAACTTATCCAATTACTCCTGGGTTACATGCCTCATATAACCCTGTAAACTTAAACTCCGTCCAGTTTTTGGAGTACTTTTCCAGACACTGACTGTGTGACTTTGTCAAGTGTCTGGTAATGATGCCTTATTAAATGGCACAGCTGGGTTACTCTGAAATCTCAAGAACAGCATTTATTCTCTGAATCCTATTTAATCTTACTTGGTGAAAGCACTACAGTATAACAATGAATGTGTTCCACATAAATCAAACAGGTTTTGTTGTAACTTGAGATATTCCTGGAAGCTACAGATAAGAAAATACCCTGGTCAGCTAACAGTGGCACTCTATGACCCAGTTAGATGCTGTGGGCAGCAGATGCTGCAGACTGCTGCTGTGACTCTCCACCCTCAACTACTATCCCCACCAACTTTGGTAAAAATTATTTTTGTTGCCACCTGATTTGATTGTCAGTCCACTGTTTTTTGTTTCTTACTAGTGTTAGCAACTGTATATGAAATGCGAAGCAAGGATGGCTGAGAAAACAACTTAGAACAGATGTTTCTTGTGTTTTATTACCTGTCATAATTATTCTAAATTGCAAAAACCTGCTGCTCACTGCTGTTTGTGTTTGTGTGCATCTGCACATGTGTTTGTATACACGTGTGTGATTGTGACTACAGTTGTGCAGTGTATTGTGCGGGGTGTGTGCATGTGCATGCATGTACATCCACGTCCACAATCACACACAAGCTTGTTTCTGTGTTTGCATATGTATGTGTGTGTGTGTGTGTGTGTGTGTGTGTGTGTGTGTGTGTGTGTGTGTGTGTGTGTGTGTGTGCGTGTGCATGCATGTGCGTGTGTGTGTGTGTGTGTGTGTGTGTGTGTGTGTGTGTGTGTGTGTGTGTGTGTGTGTGAGTGTATACGCATGCGTGCATGAGCGTGAGCAAAATACGTACATCTCTGGTATATTTGGTTGTTATTTAAAGTATTTGGCAAAAACAAATTAATGGGTGACATACTAAAGCTGTAATATTTATAAAGAGTGTTGGAGGTCACCTCATATCATCCCCTTATACTACCTTTTAGTGGAATAAACTGTATGTCGAACATCAAAACTACTAAAATGCTTACAGCAGTGAAGGTATATTTTACAGACAACCATGGACCTTGACAGCAGATAAGGATGTTCTTCGTGTTTCACTGTTGCAGTCATTACATTTGGGTAATCCTGATGGCAGGTTGCCCTCAGCCGGCCTGAATTCCAAAGTCTTGGGTCCTGCGTCGGCTGCTGTCACCCCTTCCCTGACGTCAGGTCGTCAGGGGTATAAAAGAAGCATCCGACGCCATTTTCTTTAGTCTTTCTTGCCGCGCGGTGCCCAAAGCAGAAGCAGTTCGCAAGTGCCGGTCAGCCGACTACTGAGATTTTCGTGTTCGAGTTTCAGATCCGAAGACTTCAATAAAGCTAAGTACCCCATTGGGGAAACTTTTTTCTTGCTCCAGACCGATGTCAGAAAAAGTTAATAATTGTATTTCTTGTGGGAAGCAAATACCTCATAAGGATTTTCGTTCTTACTGTATTCCTTGCCTAGGCCCTGATCACAATGTTTCTGGTTGTCGGTTTTGTGCTAGATTCAACCAACACACTATTAAGTGTCGGTATGATTTTGCTTTAAACTATTTTGGTTGCCGGTTCAGTTATCCAGAAATGTCTTTGGATAGCCATCCGACTATCGGAGTTCACAAAAAACGCAAAGAAAAGGAAAGAGATAGACAACCGAGGCCCAAAACAGACGAAACTCCTCCTAAGCCAGTTGCCGGTTCGCTGGCCCTCAGTGAGGCACTTTCGCAGCCCCTGATGCCCACTACTTTAGAGTCGCAGGCCACTACCGACCCCCATGTGGAGTCGGTCATGCTGCTGGAAACTCAAGGTATTGGAGCCTCGGATATTATCCCTTCAGATGGGTCCGGAGCTGCTGAGCAGGCACCGGCTTCTGAGGGTGTATTCAGACCTAAACATCTTTACATCAAACTGATTTCAGCTTCAAAGGCAAAGACTAAAGCACCTTCCAAAGCAAAGAAACAAACTCAAGAGCCACGTGGTCAGGCCTCTATGCCCAAAAAACAGATGTTCAAAATGGCCGAAGACTTGATTACCTTGATCAGGAGTTCCCATCCCCCTCCTGATAAGAGGCCCAGGCAAGACACTGACTATAAATCTTCAGAGCAGGTTCCCATTTCTTCTGATTCCTCTTCTGATCAGGAATATTCTATTCCCCCCATGAGGATTCTGATGCTGAAGAATCTATACCTTCAGATTCTCCTCCAGAGAACTAGTCTTTTGGGGAAACCTTACATACCATGAGGGAGCATTTCCACTAGGAGAGCCAAGATTTTTCAGAATCTAAAAAGAGGCTCAGGGATTTCCTTTTACTACCTCAACACAAGCCACTAGCCATCCCACCTGTGTTAGACATTGTAGATGATGTGTTTTCGGAGTCTAGTCTTACCCCTGAATCCTTACCTCCAGCTCCTGTTAAGCCTGACAGATATTACAGGGTTCCTGACTCTCATAAATTCCTTTTTAAAAACCCTGCTGCAGACCCAGAAACTATTCCTCAGGGTCCCAAAGGAGTTAAGGCTTCCTCTGCAAAAATCCCTCTGACAGAGATTCTAGGGTACTGGATAGATGGGGAAAAAAGGTTTACACATCTGCTACCTTGGCTATAAGGGCCTTAAACTGTCAGTTTCATATGTTCAAATGTCAGCAACATGTCATGGCATTGCTTAAACAAAAAAATGTTGTTAAACTCTGAATGTGCAGAAAACAAGGAAATGCAGGATTTATTGAATGCAGCTGAACAAGTTGGAAAGCACACTTTGCAATGTGGTTTTGATTCTTTAGAGGTCTCCTGCAGGGCCGCAGTTACAGGTTCTGTAATTAGGAGGCATGCTTGGTTAAAGGAACAAAACCTGCCTGATCATGTTAAAGTTAAATTATTAAATGCACCTTTACAGCATGATACTTTGGTGTTAAGGCAGAAGAGGTGTTAAAGAAAATGGAGGACAAAGCTAAATCTATGCAGACGGTCAAATATTTTTTACAAGTACAGCCACCTAGGTTTAGTAGACACTGGCCAACAAAGAATTGATCCTTTCCTGTGTCAGACAGACCTCAAAGGGGCAGATACAGACGCCCTAGAGGCAGATCCCAGGCGCAAGGTTCATACCACTCAAAATGATGGGGGGCTTCTACCTCCAAAGTTGGAGAAGACAAATCACAACCATACAGGAAACGGTCCCAATGACTTCCCCTTGCCTGCACCAAGCACTTATCTCCTGGCAGCACCCTTAAGGGGAAAATTAGCACTTTTTTCTCAAAATTGGCACATTATAACCCAGGACACGTGGGTCCTAAATATCGTGTCACAAGGCTACAAGTTCCATTTCCATACCCTGCCAAAGGCAAACGGCTGGCCAGACCTGCCAAAAAATCAATGGGCAGAGGCACAAAAACAAGTCTCATCCCTCATGGACATGGGGGCCATTCAACAAGTACCAAAGCAAGAGCGGGGACAAGGGTTTTACTCGAGACTGTTCTTGGTACCCAGAAAGGACAAGGCCTGGAGGCCGATACTGGACCTATCTATTTTGAACACATTCCTGGATATACCAAAATTCAAGATGTTGACTTTGCAGCAGCTTCTGCCCATGCTGGGCAAGAACGCTTGGCTTGTGACTTTAGACCTCAAAGAGGCATACCTGCATGTCCCAATCAGACAAATATGCAGAAGATACCTCAGATTCAAGGCTGGCTCAATGCATTACCAATTTTCTGCACTGCTCTTTGGCTTATTTACTGCGCCCAGGGTCTTTACAAAGTGCCTGGCACCAGTAATTGCATTCTGCAAACAAAGAGGAATACAAATATATCCTTACTTGGATAACTGTCTAATTCAAGCAGAGAACAAGGACATTCTTCTACAGCATCTGGCATTTATGAAAAGACTTCTAACATGCCTAGGGTACACAGTCAACGAAAAGAAATCAAAACTAGTACCCTCTCAAGAGATAATATTCCTGGGTGCAAGCTTAAATACAGCTGCCCAGATGGCTTATCTCACGCCAGACAAACAAAGGCAACTCACTACCTATTTCAAATTGTTGGCAACAAAGGCCCAGTTATCTGCAAGAAAAATTCTGCAGGCTTTGGGCTTCATGGCATCCTGCATCCTACCAATTCCATATGCAAGACTGCATATGAGGAAACTTCAATAGTACCTAAGAAGTGTTTGGACTCAACATTGCCACAGCATGGAAACTATGGTTACTCTCATTCCCTGCCTGCAACAGGGGTTTCAATGGTGGGCAAAGGCTTGTCACCAAAATAAGGGACAGCCATTCACATTACCCCCAGCCAGGCAAACACTAACAACGGATGCATCAGATTATGCCTGGGGGACCCACATGGCAGGAAGATGCATTCAGGGCACATGGACCTCAAACCAAATGCATCTACATATCAATCAAATAGAGATGCTAGCAGTTCAAAATGCCCTGACAGCCTTCAAGGACCTACTTCATCCAGGACAACTACTGATAAAGACAGACAACACCCGGTCATGTGGTATATAAACAAGCAGGGGGGCACACATTCTTACCCCCTTTGCAGACTAGCCATGACTTTGTGGGACACAGCACTGACTTACCAAGTACATCTGCAGGCACAATTCCTGCCAGGAAGGAAAAATACTCTGGCAGACGAACTAAGCAGAAACCTCATGGATCCCCACGAGTGGCACCTGGATCCACAAGTCTTCAGCATGATAACAAGGAAATGGGGATGCCTGGACATAGATCTATTTGCCTCCCCTCACAACTACCAACTAAAAAGATTCTGCACAAGGATTTATCACAGACAGGCATGGAAAGTGGATGCCCTTTCTTTCAGTTTATGCATTTTCCCATCTACCGCTCCTCCCCAAGGTACTCCTAAAGGTCAGACAGGAAAAGCCAAAGATGATACTGATTGCCCCAGACTGGTCCCGCCAGTACTGGTATCCAATACTAAGGAGCTTGTCTCAATGCCCAGCTTGAACCTTACCTCAAATACCTCATCTACTGTCCCAGCAAAACAGTCAGATCCTGCACAGCCAACTCAGAACTTTAAAATTGACAGCATAGCGAATAATGTAGTCATACGAAACCTACCTCTCAGTAAAGCTGTGATGGATGTCATTTTGGAAGCCAGAAGGCCTAGTAATAGAAAATCTTATGCTGGAAAATGGAAGAGATTCTGTGCTTGGAACTAGGCACAAGGAACTGATACAGCTGTGCCAAATATTCCTCAGATTTTGCAATACTTAACTGAGATGCTGGACAAAGGCCTATCTTTTTCATCTATTAAAATTCATGCCTCTGCCATTTCGGCTCATTACAATGTAGAGCCACCAATCTTTTTTCATCCCTTATTAAAGCAGTACCTCAGAGGAGCCAAAAATTGAAGACCTCCAAGGAGATCACCAGTGCCTGCATGGGACCTCAACTATGTCTTGGAAAACCTCACCCTGCCTCCTTTTGAGCCAGCTGTTACTGCTGATATAAAGTTTTTATCTTGGAAAACAGCTCTGCTCCTAGCAATAACTTCTGCAAGATGAGTTTCAGAGCTACAGGCACTCATGGCTGTGGAACCTTTTATCATTTTTTATCCAGACAGGGTCTCTCTGAGGACAAACCCAACATTTATGCCTAAGGTGGTGTCTAGTGTGGCTCTCAACCAAACTATTCACCTGCCAACCTTTTATCCAAATCCACAGAACAAGGAGGAGAGAATTCTGCATTCTTTGGATGTACACAGACAGCTTAGATTCTACTTGGACAGAACCAAAGTTTTCAGAAAGACAGAGCAATTACTAGTGACATATGCTGCAGGATGACAAGGAAAGGCTATCTCAGAGCAGACCATTTCAAAGTGGATAGGCCACTGCATTCATTTCTGCTATGTACACCATGGCAAGCCAGTACCTAAAGGGCATTAGGCCACATTCCACCAGAGCTGCAGCCACCTCAGCAGCCTTTCTCAGGGGAGTACCTACCAAGGACATTTTAGAGGCTGCTACTTGGAGTTCAGTGCACACCTTTACAAAGCACTGTCATCTGCCACTCTACTCTAAATCCAGGGCAGGCTTTGCCACTGCAGTTCTGCAGGGCCTCATAGCCGCTCCTACTGCTGTTTAGCTCCAGCCTCCCAACCTTAGCTTTGGGACTCTACCCAAATGTAATGACTGCAACAGTGAAACACGAAGAACATAGTACATCTGTGTACACTTACCATAAATGTAGATGTTTGAGTGTATTCACTGTTGCAGTCCAGGTTATCCACCCACCATCCCCCTTTTCTTCTGATGGAACCTATCTTTCCTTCTCTGATTTCTACAACCTATGTGGTGTATTTGCTTATAGATGAAGGTAAATTTTATATTGGTGCATGTAATTATACATATATAAATTTTGGCAACCTTTTTAGGGGGCACCTGACATCTGGGGCAAGAAAAACTAAAGAAAATGCCATTGGCTGCTTCTTTTATACCCCTGATGACCTGACGTCAGGGAAGGGGTGACAGCAACCGACGCAGGACCCAAGACTTTGGAATTCAGGCCGGCTGAGGGCAACCTGCCAGCAGGATTACCCAAATGTAATGACTGCAACAGTGAATACACTCGAACATCTACATTTATGGTAAGTGTACACAACTGTACTTTCTCCTGACCCAGCTATGTCTGTCTTTTCAAAGTCTGCTGAATAAGCTGCAAATACTACTTTACCAACACTGCCATACTGCTCACCCAACACCCACTCCCCAACTGCTCACCCAACACCCACTCCCCAAATGCCTCATAACAACTGCTTTATGACTGGTTCACTGGTTAATGCATTATAGTGGTCCATCACTGTTTATGGCTGTGCTACTTCTGCACCAAGGCATTGCTAAGCCACTGCCATCTTATCTGTGAAGTAATGCTTCCTTGTGTCAATCCACATTCATCCACCTTGTAACTAAAATTTGTGCCCTCTTATTACCATGTATCTATTTTTTTAAACAGTGATCCTCACCTTTATGTATGAACTCCCTAAACAAACATACAAGTTTCTGTTATACTGAGTGGACTGGACACTCTAAACTGGCCATAGGTGTGAGTGTGCATGCAAGTATGTGGTATGAAAGAATAGCCAAGGCAGGGCTAGCCACCAGGTGATATGAACCTTGGATCTAGATGATTATCACTGTTGAAGTGACAACCTGACTCTATGTGCAGAAATAGGAAAGGGGTTTGTGGATGGATGCATAGATTTCTGTTATAACCTTCCTTCAACTGAATCACTGATGAGTGTAAGAGGTATATCTATAACTATTCCATTCATGACTGGGGTTCATCTATGAAGCCCTAGCAGAGATTCCTACAGCAGATCTCTAGTGAACACCTGAAGTGCAATGGTTTACATGAAGCTTCATGTTAGTAGCAAAACACAGTGACAAATTACATTTTCTGTATCTACAGCCCTCAGAATAGTGGAAATTCAAGTATTAATGTAAAGAAATGCATAGTAAGTCCAATGCTGCATTATTTCAGGGTGTTCCCCTACTCCGAGAAACAATGATCTCGAGTTAGTGTTTATGTTAGTAGTAGAACTGGGGGGGTCACAGTCCTCCACATCCAAGGGGCTTTGCCCCCCCAGCACAAAGCTCTTTAACTCATTCACTCTAATGGAGCTCAGGAAGTTTGCACTGTAACTTTCAATGTGCGGAGCCTAAGCCATTTGACAGAATCAGATTATGTCCTCACATTTCAAACAAATGTTCATATTTCTGGAACCATAGCACTTATGAAAGAAGTATAAATGGCAAACCCTTCAACACAAACTACTTTTATAGTGGTAGTATTCTTTAGGTTCTAGGTCTTAAACTGAATTTTATATGTTACAGTAACTGTTTGTACTATTTTGTAAACAACTTACAATATCTCAGCAACCGTTCAAGTTACACACATACTGTCAGCAGCATTTTATTCATCTAGCTGAGAGCTTTCATATGATGCTAAGGAGTACATAGCTCCGATGGCTTAGTGGTAAATTGCTGTGGCTGTGGTATGCAAGGTCCTGGGTTCAAGCCTTGTAAGGGCTGATTATTTGGACGGCTCAGTGGTGCAGCGGTAGCATTGTCGCCTCACAGCAAGAGATTCTCTGGTTCAATTCTCAGCTGGGGTGTCTTCTGTGTGAAATCTGCATGTCCTCCCTGCTTTCTTGTGGGTTTCCTCCACGTGCTCCGGTTTCCTCCCACGTTACAAAGACATGCATCTGGAGCCTTTCTCCCCAGGCCTCCACTGAAAATTGGCTTCATTCCAAGTCAACTTTCCAGGTTAACAAATGTTAAATAAATAAATAAAATAAGGAGTTCTGTCTGTGTTACTTGGTTGTTGAGATATTTAGAAAAATGTGAAAATTATATCTATATAAATTAATATCATAAAAACAACAGTTAATATCTCTTTACCTGCACTAGACAGAGGTCAACTATTAATGCAGTTGAGTTTGCCATTATGTAAGCTTTAAGATGAAATCTTTTAAAACCTTGTACATAGCATGGTTTTGGAATTATTGGTGCAAATATGAACAGCAATATTTGACACTTAGAGGTGTCAGTAGGAGTTAACTCACTAACAGCTTACTAACAACTTCATCTAGGAAGCTCATAGGATGGGTGAAATGTGATATTTTTAATTATATAATCGTTCTTTTAATGAATCAGTATGATTCAGTTCTGTTTACCATGGGTATCGGTTAAAAACTGCTAACACTGACTGTGTGACGGATCTTTTCAATGTGGAAGTTCAAGGAACATGAATGTTTTAAGACCCCAAATGAGGAACGTTCCTCGTAATGAGGTACGCTCCCCTCCTCTCATGAGCTTGTTCAGAAAGCTAAGTAGTTGTATTACCAGTCCTGTCATGTTTTCAGTTCTTAAAGGATTACACGACAAAACCCGTAAGGGCCTGTGCCTTGCCACCTCTGTTTTTTGGATTTTTTGTGGCCTTTTCCTCTGTGGAATATCTGAGATCATCCCTTTTGTTTTGGACTCTGACAGGATTTGTTGAATCTCCTTTTTGTTCCTTGATGAACACTGAGCAGATGAATATTTTCAACAACCTGCTTTTTCTCCATCCTTTTTTGAGATTCCTTTTGTCTCTCTCATTCTACATTATCCTTCTTAAAGGTTGTACCTTCCTACTTGACTCAATTTTGTAATGCAGCATTCTCCTCTTGCTGCCAATAACAGAGGCTGTAAAATGAAAAACAAATATGGATGTAGGATCACTGCCTTTCTTAAAAATATCAGTTTCAGATATTATGACATTTTCTACAGTCCATTTTATGCCTTCCTTATATTTCATTATTTTTAATTCCACTGAGTGAGCTGTTAGTATAATTAACAAATATGAGCACTTAATTTCAATTTGTAAGATGTGAATTTGTATGATTTGCAATAATCAGACAACAGCTTTTTTTAATGTAACTGTGATTTTTCAACACATTCAGCTATTTTCTACATACTGCCCCATTTTAACTCTTCTGAAATATTCATTGATATTAACATAGTATTCAATAGGTTTCATGATGGAATCCTTAAACTGTCAGCACAAGTAACTGCTTTTATTTCATTGTAGGACTGTGGTGGTGGTGCTGCGGTAGCGTTGTCGCCTCACAGTAAGACGTTGTTGTCCTGTTCGATTCTCAACTAGAGTGTCTTCTGTGTGGAGACATGCGTGAATGGGCATACC
This sequence comes from Protopterus annectens, assembly GCF_019279795.1. Lineage (NCBI taxonomy): Eukaryota > Metazoa > Chordata > Ceratodontiformes > Protopteridae > Protopterus > Protopterus annectens. The sequence continues at coordinate 10,158,472 of NC_056749.1, read as the reverse complement.
TTCATTGAAGGTTGTGTATCAGGGCCGGCAACTCGACATGTAAAAATCTACTGCCAGTCATTAGCGGACCGGAGTTCCGCTGTGGCGACCCCTAACCGGGAAAAGCCGAAAGACACAACAATCTCTTTAGTGGGAAAATAACCAGAAATCATACACACATTTAAGTAATCTTAAAACCCATTTGATAACCAAATAGGCCCACTGGACACACATTCCCTTTTCAGGGGCAACTTTGAAGCAATGTCTTTTAAGTGCCTTGCTCGGGGTCACCCAGTAGGAAATGATGGCTGAGGGAATTAAACCCTGTACCACAGGAACTTCACCTCACAGCTGTCTTGCCTAAAACTCTTATTGTGATGTAGAATGTACTGCCTGATAAGTCTCATTTACCTTCATTTTTGCCTCCGCAGCTCTGTATATATTTTAATAATGCTGACCCGAGGTCAGGTAACCAATAATATTTTAAAACATGGAATGCATATTTCTTATTTTGTAAATCAAATGCTTTATATATGTTCCTGTAGTTAACATGCAATAATGGCAATACCTTCTGTTATTCTGCTATAACCGCATGGTGAGCAGTTGAGTCAGTTTGCCAGCACGTTCCTTTTTCCTCATCATAACAAAAGTAAACCATTTCTTATAAACATTGGGAGAAGCCTTAACAAACAGCAATTATTAAGAATGAATCAAAGCCAATATTCTCTACTATTCTATCCTGTCTTCCATCTTCTTTGGTCACTATGATCCTTACCATCAACAGGGTATGGACTCTTCTGGAAGAATAAAAAGATATTAGACCTATACAGAATATGATGCCAGTTCCTTGCTGACTACCTTAACAAAAATATCAAGTTAAATCATCCAGACTTAGAGATTTATAGCTCTTTAACCCACCTTTATCTTTACTTATGTGCAGCAAACATGTTCTAAGTTAATTCTACTGTTCTCCCTTCAGTGTTCATTAACTGTGTATGTATCTGCTCATTTTTTATATTATGCTTAATTTGATATCATTTTGATTATAGTCTGTTATAATCTGTTTTATTTATTCAGTTTGGTATTTGAATTTCCACTTCTTTTACCTACCTTACCACACACACACACACACACACACACACACACACACACACACACACACACACACACACACACACACACACACTTTCTCTCCCATTTGTTTAACAAATGTTTTTATTTATTTACTTTTATTTATGCAGTGACATTTACCTCTTTTTCTCGCCCATCATTTCTGCATTTGTTTGCTTTACTTACAAATTATTTATCTTCAAGTTAAAAAGCCTGGAATTCATTTTATACATTTTAGAATTTTTTTATGATAAACATTGATAAAGATCTACTTTACCATTCATTGCTTCTACTCCTTCCTTATGTATTCCCCTTTTACATACCGCTGATAGTAAAAATAAGTATGCCTTAAAGGCATACATTCTACTTTGTATACGTGGATGTGTTGATTTTGGTTTTGTCAACAGGAGCAGATGTATTTTATCTTTATGTGATCTTTATTCTTTGGGAATTACACGTTTGTCTGATTCATGGAAGGCTCAGACCAAATTTTTGAATTTTGTAAGGTTAATTGTTCTTACCCTAGCTGTGGCAACTTGAGGATGCAAATAGTAGTGTTGCCATCTGCTTGGGTGCGAGGGAACAGCTGCTGAAACGTTATTCTACAGGCTCTCTGGTGTTTTGGTTTTAGAATTCCATGTACTGGAATTGCAGAATGTAACACTGGGAGTTTTGGTGTTTTGGTTTCAGTATTCCTTTTTTTGGAATTCCAGAATATGACATTGGGAACTTCAGCTCTATCAACTACAGAACTAAGACCAGCATGTATTATGTCAGCATGAAGCATAAAACTTTCCCAGGACATTGACGCTCCTCCACATTACCCATAATCCTGCAGTCTCTTTTCAAGATCTTGTCAGCTATGCAATGAAGTTAGGTCACCCAGAAGATGACTATAGGCTATGTCTTCATTCTTTTTGATACTAATTTGATAACTAGTGATTTTTCTTCTATTTTTCCTTTATCAAGGCCAGGTCCTTCCTTTTAACTTCCTGTTTGCATATTTTTGGTTGAAAATGAAAAAGTTTCTGTTAATGTTTTGTTTTCTTTCCTTCCTTCTTCTGAATGTTTGTGCCATTTTGGTCCTTTGTTACATTGCTAGTTAGATGCTTCTTAGATGCTTTCAGAGTCTGTGGACACTTTACAGTTTATTATTATCATAACTGTTGTAGTTTCCTTTTTATTGATTCATGGTGCTAAACTGTTTGTTGACTGTTTTGCTATGATGGATAAATATAAACAGTTGAATTATTTCAAGAAATGCATCTGCGATCTGAAAGTACCATCCCAGGTTAAGCAATTAAAATGCTTTCATCCCAGGCTAAGCGATTAAAATGCAGTAAGTGTTTAATTGAACAGCATTTTTAGAGTACACAGTCTATGCTTCAACAAAATCTTCTATAATTAAAGAAAGAAAAAAATCATCTAGAGTTGAGAAGCTTGGAGCTACCCTCGTTGCTGACCCCAGAGGTTGTCCTTCTAGCTACTCTCCTCCCATGAAGAATGTAACCTCAAACCAACAAATCGTTTCAACAAGGAAAGTGAAAGAATCAGGTCATGGCATTGCTATGTCTGCTTCTTCTGATAAGTCTGTTTCTGGCATGGCTCCAGGAAGGACTCCCCCACCTCCTTTTGTATCTTGAGAATGCTGGTTCTGTCATGTCAGAACCTAACAACCCCCTGGACCTTCCTCATCTCTGTAAGGTAGGCACTGTAAATCATTCTCAATGCAGTTGGACTAAAGAAAATGTGAAAGGCCTTTTTTTCAGATGCAGCAAATTTGGTGTCAAGTATCTTCTTACTAACACTAGGGCTCCAGGGCACTAACTTTGTCAGCTTTTCCAATTCAGTTTTGGCCTCACCCCTTCCTCTTTAGGCTGTGTTTCATCTCCAGTTCCATCTAGACCATCGGTCAACCTGTCCACTTTGTGACTGATATAGATGGTTGTCCAGGAACTGTTGCTTCAGGGTAGCCTCAAGACCCACAATCCAAAGAAAGTTCCAGTATTAGGAAAGAAAATGGCATTAAAGGCTTTGACACTGACCTCTTCAAGGTAGATCCCCATGTCCCCATCATGGGTTGATGTCTAAGTAGTCAATGTCCGTCTCTGTGGTTCCATGGTAGAGTATTCTGTTCCCTAACTTGACCTTTTTATGTACAAAAGGTTGGTACTACCCATGCCCCCATCATGGATTGATGTCTGAGTAGTCAATGTCCATCTCTTTGGTTCCAGGATAGAGTATTCTGTTCCCCTAACTTGGCCTTTTTATGTACAAAAGGTTGGCCGTACCTATGTCCCCATCATGGTTTGATATCTAAGTAGTCAATGTTCATCTCTTTGGTTCCAGAGTAGAGCATTCTGTTCCCTAACTTGACCTTTTCATGTACAAAAGGTTGGTACTACCCATTTCTCCATCATGGGTTGATGTCTAAGTAGCTAATGTCCGTCTCTTTGGTTCCAGGGTAGAGTATTCTGTTCCCTAACTTAGCCTTTTTATGTACAAAAGGTTGGTACTACCCATGTCCCCATCATGGGTTGATGTCTAAGTAGTCAATGTCCATCTCTTTGGCTCCAGGTTAGAGTATTCTGTTCCCTAACTTAGCCTTTTTAAGTACAAAAGGTTGGTACTACCCATGTCCCCATCATGGGTTGATATTTAAGTAATGAAAAAGCTTAGGATCCACCAATAAGTGCCACACATCCTATTAATGGAAGCCGGTTTATTGCAATAAAATGAAAAGAGGACGAACAGTACAAATCAAAAAACGGTAAACTACGCTAAAAATTTCAAACGTTAAGCACTTTCACCCATGACATCTGGGCTTCTTCAGAACTGAACGCCAAATACTACAACCAGTTTATAAAACCTATTTGGCGCCAAAAAATTCTTCAAATTCTTAAAGAAATTTTAGCTCTATAATGTGTAGCACTTACTACCTTAATTTAAATAACTTGAGGATTCAGTGTGTTTCATTACTATAATATATTGTAAATCTATTACATAATATAAAAATACAATAATCTATTCTAATGAATAATCTATATTATATGTTGTAAAAAGGTACTGAAAAGGTACTGCAACTTTTGAAAATTTTTAGCGTAGTTTACCGTTTTTTGATTTGTACTGTTCGTCCTCTTTTCATTTTATTGCAATAAACCGGCTTCTATTAATCGGACGTGTGGCACTTATTGGTGGATCCTAAGCTTTTTTATTAGTTTTTCATTAGTTTTGCTCGTTTTTGGATTATTCAGTTGTTGATATTTAAGTAGTCAATGTCTGTCTCTTTGGTTGGAGGGTAGAGTATTCTGTTCCCTAACTTGGCATTTTTATGTACAAAAGGTTGAGACTACCCATGTCTCCATCATAGGTTGATGTCTAAACAGTCAATGTCTGTCTCTTTGGTTCCAGGATAGAGTATTCTGTTCCCTAACTTGGCATTTTTATGTACAAAAGGTTGAGACTACCCATGTCTCCATCATAGGTTGATGTCTAAGTAGTTAATGTCTGTCTCTTTGGTTCCAGGGTAGAGGATTCTGTACCCTGACTTGGCCTTTTTATGTACAAAGGTTGGTACTACCCATGCCCCCATCATGGGTTAATGTCTAAGTAGTCAATGTCCATCTCTGTGGTTCCAGGGTAGAGTATTCTGTTCCCTAACTTGGCCTTTTTATGTACAAAAGGTTGGTACTATTGATCTTGGTTGAGACTTTGGTGGCCCTCTTGTTCTTGGGAATTGCAGCATTCCTTTTGACTTAGGTCTTAGGCCCAGAGAGGAGGAGCCTGGGAAAGTTCTATGGGCCAGGGTGACTAACTTACCTGCTGGTTCATAGGTGTGTAGTAGGCTAATGACCCTGGAGCCTTTACAAGCCTAGCCCATAGGATTACCCCAGCATAGTGCCACACAACCTTAAATCCCAGTGCCTCTCCCGAGTAGAGCCACTGGAGTGATCCACAGGGAGAATTTTCTATTTCCCATCCACTCATCAAGATTTCTCTTGAAGAGGGCCATTGAGGTGCTCTGCTTGACATTTATGGGAAGTCTATTCCGTAGCATGGGCAGTCTCTGGGTTATGAACCTGTCCCTCCAGTACATTCTGTTGATTGTGGTAATAAGGTTGAGGTCTCTGGAACATGTGGTGCGGAGGAATTGGGATTTCTTTAGATGTAGCATTTCTAACATAGCTGGGTCAGACATGTCTTTGTAAGTCAAGCAGAGATCACCTCTAAGTAGGCGATATGAGACAGAGAATAGCTGGAGTTTTTTGAGTCTGTCCATATAGGACAAGTGTTTAAGGCCTAGATTCCTCTTTGTGAGTACTTTTGTGGCCTCTCCAGTTGTTGCAAGTGTCTAGTGAGGTACATGCCAAATGGGGCATTGTACTCGATGATTGGCCTAATGAGGAAAAAGTAGAGGGAGACAATGACCTCTTTCTTACTGGATGCAAAATCCTTAGCAATGAGATGTGCCACATAGAAGGACTTTCTGACCATAGTGGCAGTGGGGTGGTCAAAAGAGAGGTTGCTGTCAACTTGTGTTCCCAGATCTCTTATAACACCTTCTGTGTTCAGTAGACTACCATTGATGTGGTAATTCATGGGAACCGTTTTTTTCCCAAAGGGGATGATGACACATTTTTTGGCATTGAGCTTAAGGGCATGGTTCTGACACCAGTCGTTGGTCTCAGTGAGTCCTTTCTGTAGGATGTCAACATCACTTGGGGAGTTAATAGTAGCTCCCAACTTGCAATCATCTGTGAACTTTGTCAGCCAGAGTCCCTCCATGTTGGCCAGGACTTCAGAGAAGTAGATACCAAACAGGAGAGGACCCAGGACTGAACCCTGTGGGACTCCACTTGTGACTGTTTGGCAGTCTGACTTGGAGTTAGCTGCTTTCACACTGTGGGTTCTTTCTGTAAGCCAGTTTGCAACCCACCTAGTGATATAGGGGTTGATGCCTAGCTTACTGAGTTTTTCGATGATTCCTGAGTGGGGAATGGTACAAGAGGCCTTGGCTAGATCAAGGTAGGCTGTGTGAACCACCTTGCCTTCATCCACAGCTCTGGTGACTGACTCAAAGAAGTTGACCAAGTTGAGCAGGCATGATCTACCCTTCACAAAACCAAACTGTGTGGGATCTAGAGTTTGGAGATTCCCCATATCCTTGTTTATTAGATCCATAATGAGGCATTCCATAGCTTTGGATATCTGATTCGTTAGGCTAATGGGGCGATAGTTCCCAGGGTTTGTAGTCACTCCTCCTTTGTGTAGAGGGATGACTGTAGCAGTGCTCCATTCGGTAGGGACAAAGCCTGAGGTAAGGCTGTGATTGATCAGGGCACATAGGTGAGGTGCCAGTTTACTCTGTAGTTCATGTAGAACACAGCCAGGGATATTGTCAGGTCCCATAGAAGCTGTATTCTTGGCCTTGGACAGTGCTGTTTTAACCTGTGCAGCAGTAATACTGGGTGCCTGGCAATCTACTGTTGATGTGATAGGTCCTTTGGGAGGGGAAAGAGGGGTAAAGTTGGCATTGAATCTGTAGGCCAGTATTTTGGCAATATCTGTTGGCTCGGTATAGGAGGTACCATTGTGCAGTAGCTCAGAGCAAATCTGGGTATTGCCATAGAAATTCTTTATATAACTATAGAAAGCCTTGTGGTTGTCTTTACTATCTGCCACAATTCTGTTTTCATATCTAGCTTAAGATGATTTGATGAGGGATCTCAACTTTTTGTTGAAGCTGATAAGGGTGTTTTTCCAGTCTTAGTCCTACAGGTGATGGAGCTGAAATTAACTGAAATTGATGGCAATAATAAATACATGATTTTATAATTCATGCTCTTGCACATTATCCATATAGCTTATCCCTTTATGTATCTGTTATTAAATACTTTATATTTAACAGTTATATACTCCCTATCCATAAGTTGAGTTGACCTTGGTCTGGTTGTAACCTTCTGCCTTGCTGTACAGAACACAAGGAAGTAACAGCTGACTTAGCAGTTCTCTGTCTAGGAAAATGATCTAGGTTTATGCTCATATTTTTCTACAGGGTACCAGGAGTGACAAACATCTACCACATATCCTTGATTTGCAGAACATTTTCAACATCTTTTTATGCCTAACATAACAAGGATAGCAAACCAAGTTTTGAATTTCCCTGCTCAGAGGATGAGGTTGTACTACACTGTCCCATTTGGATAAATATTTAACACAAATTTCTTATAGATTCCACCTTTTAAAGTCTTCCAAAAAGCTTTTATAATGCCAAAAGAGCACACAACCAGCCTGCAGTGGTCCACAGATCAGTAAAATATTCCCCTGTAAACCTTTTTAAACAGCATTCCTTTTGAATGTTTCTGTTTTCTTTACCAGCATTATTGTTGCCAAAGAATTTAGTACCTGAATTAGACTGGGGTTCTTGGATAGAGACATGCTTATGAAACTTTATTTTATTGAGTCTACTTATAGATGTCCACGGATGACATACTATCTGCAGTCATCTTCCTGAAAAATGGCATCACACTCAATCAGATTGTTGGGAAGTGATTAACATTAAACAAAATTACACTTAACTCTTCTGTCTACAATTTTTTACAAGCAGTATTTAACTCTGACATAATTAATGAAAATGTTAACCATGTAAGATTTGGAAATGGTATATTAATAGCTAAGAAAAGTTTTCAAATGTTAAAACATTTAGGCCAGTATTCAAAGACTGTGCACTATGATGTGAAAATAGAACATAGAGTAGCAGGAAGAGGCAATGGAGACACACAAGTAGCAAGGCTGTATTAGGGGAAGAATCTGTAAATGATACCATCAGAGCTGGGGGAGTAGGTCAGAAATGTGGAAAGCAAGTGTTCCTTGTCATGATAGTCATCTACTCTAAATGCCCACGATTGCCAGTACACATGACACTAGACAGGTGACATAATGGCTAAGGTCTTAACCTCACAGATAGAGAGCACATGGTTTGATTCTGACCTCTGGCTGTAGGCTAGGTTGTACTTTTAGTATTCACCTGTGAAAATATGTATACAACAGCATCAACTGTAACATAGCAGCATGTTATACTGGCCATTCATGGAACCAGCACCCCTAGCATGATATACCACTGCTTCTGCACCACTGTGGACCACTTCCATGAGAAAAGGAATGCAATTCAGGAGCTGGATGAAATGTGTCTACAAGGTGCAAAGTCATGAGGAGTATGTACAGACCATCCCACCTATGTGTAGCTTTCACTATCCTATCTGTCAGGATCTTTCACTGACCGATAGTGAATGTGCCAGGAATTTCACAGGCATTGGCCTCAGTTTTACAACATTATGCTGCAGTGTGTGGAAGAGCATGTGTAGAGCCTAAGGACTGCAGAAGAAAGAACCATCGCTGTGTCAGTGTTCTACAACACTGCCCATGTCTCTGAGGTCTTGGAAGCCATTGATTGAAATATATTGCTATTAAGACCCCATATGCCCCACATGGTGTCAGCTGTATGTCAATAGGAATGGCCTCCACTTCCTCCACTGGCAGCTGGTTTGCAGTACCCCAGAGTATAATCTGTAATGTGTGTGCATCATATAATCTGTAATGTGTGTGCTGCACCATATAATCTGTAATGTGTGTGCGTGCACCATATAATATCTGTACTGTGCATGTGTGCACCATATAATATGCAATGTATGTTTCTGCACCATATAATATCTGTAATTTGTGTGCATGCACCATATAATGTGTAATGTATGTGTGTGCACCATATAATATCTGTAATATGTATGTGCACCATATAATCTGTAATGTGTGTGAGTGCACCATATAATCTGTAATGTATGTGTGTGCACCATTTAATATTTGTAATGTGCATGCATGCACCATATAAAGTCTGAATGTTCACTATATGGCTGATTGGTACAAACACCTTCTTTAGTGACCACTGTTTACAGGCTACAGGAATTCAATATCCACACTACTGAATCCTAATATGTGGATATCCCAATACTACAAGCCAATCAATATGTGATGTGGATATCCCACCACTGCCCACCAACTAATATGTGATGCCCCAAAACTGGCCCAGTAATCAAGGAGCCTCAAACATCACCATTGGCAACAGTGAGGAATGTACGCACTGCGTGGATGACAAGTACACACACAGTAAAGTGTAATTTCCCTTAAGAGTACACAGAGGTGACAAGTATTCTGGGGCTGATTTATCCAGATACCCATTAAGACTCCCTACTGGCACTGCTACAAAGTTGAGGTCTAAGCTGAGTGGCCAAGCTAAGACCTCCAGCACCCTCTCTGTCTAACCAGTGCTTCTTGTCCCTGCCCAAGTAGCTGACAGAAACACACACTTTGAGACTTGATTTACAAACACACACACACACACACACACACACACACACACACACACACACACACACACACACACACACACATGCTCACACACACACACACACACACACACACACACACACACACACACACACACACACACCTCACACACACACACCTGAGTGGCCCACAGTGTCACGAAATAGATATGCAAGTACTCTATAGGTTCATAGGTTCATAGGTTAGTACTAGGCTAACTGCTCTTGCGAGCCATTTTAAGCCTAGCCAGTTATCCCTTGTGAGATTCAAACCCTGTATCTTGTGTTTGTAAGGCAAACACCTTAACCATTAGGCCACCCTCCCAAGAATTTAAATATGTCTCACAGATATCAGCCGCAATGATAGGTTTAAATATATGTAATAATAAATAATAAAAGAACACAACAATACTCAGTTAAGTAATCAGTAACATCAGAGTTCAAAATCACAGGAAATATTTAAAACAACATTGCAGGACAGTCTCAAATAAATAAAGAAAACATCTAAGCTATACTTTACTATATTCCTATCTGTATCTAAAAGAGTTACTATGCCCTAAAAATGTAGTTACAGAACAACATGCAGGCAGAAGACAAAATATAAAATGCCTCCTCTCTCTCAGAGATTTCTTAAATTAATATCTCAAATATTGCTGCCGGGATACTTGCAGGATGACATCACTTTTGTTATCTAACTATCCCAGGTGAAAACCCCCATTGCTAGAAGCTGCCAGCATTTTAGCATCTCCCTGTGAAAAACACATATCTCTCAGATCTTTGCAACTGCTGGAAGACATAAAACAATAAAACACTTACAAAACAATGCAGAAGGCACCCTAGTTCTAGACATCCTGTCTCCTTGCTGAATTGAACCTAATTTTTATAGCACAATCATAAAACAATTTAATTTCAACTATTTTCTTGAAGTTTTGCAAGTTAACTATGTTCTATTTCCCACTGTTAAAAATATACATTTACAAAGTCACAATAGTTTATATACGTTTCTGTTCTAATCCAGCAGGGTACACGGTGGTCACACATCTAGGCTCAGTACTGTACAAACCCTGTTCAACACACACTTCTGTACCAGCAGTTTAATATACACATAACATACATTTCTAATACATTTGTAAGGCAAGCATATGAATTATGTTGATATTCACAAATGACATATGACTATTTACAAAATTCCAGATAGCTGTGCTGGCAGTATCTCCTTCTGTCACACTTCTATATAAATCATATTAATATTCACAAATGACATATAATTATTTACAAAATTCCAGATAGCTGGGCTGGCAATATTTCCTTTTGTGACATCCCCCCCAAAAACTCAATCTAATTTATTTAAATGACCCTTGAGAAATGTTTGAGAGGTATGAGCCTATCTGGGAATACACTACCACATACTCTGTCTTGAGATCCCAGTTGCCTTGGCATTGCTGACCCCAGTACAGTGCTGCACTGCCATATCATATGCCTGCAACCCTAGACTCCAGCATAGTAATTTGGGATTTGGCTGGCTCCCTGTAGCTGTAGATCCCCCTCAGATGCATCCAGCCTTGTACTGCAAATACGTAGCACCAAGGCCTCCCTGTTATGGTAAGGCCTCATCATGTTAACATGGTACAGTTTGTGCCCCTGCCTCCTGCCTAGCAGCTCTACCATGTAGTTAACATCACTGACCCTCCTTACCACTTTGAAGGGTCCCTCACAAGCTGCCTGTAGCTTACTGTATCTGACAGGAATGAGATCCATAGCCTTCTGCCAACAGCATACTCTCTAGCTCAAACATTCCTGTCATACCAGACCTTTTTCTGCTGTTGGGTTTCTGCCAGGTTCTCCTGGGCCAAGCCCATGAGCTCACTGAGCCTTGTCCTCAAGGTTTAGGACATATGCCACAACAGACTCCTTGTGGGATTCACACTCACCCTCTCACTCATCTCAAATCAAATCTAGAGGTTCCCTCACCCTATGCCCATACAGCAACTCAAAGGGTGAAAAAACTGTGGATTCCTGGGGCACCTCTCTGTAAGCAAACAACAGATGGGGCAAATATTTGTCCCACTCCCTCTTAAACTGGTCTGCTAATGCCCATAGCATGGTCTTGAGTGTAGAGTTTAACCTCTCAACCAGACCATTGGGGATGGTAGGGGGTAGTCTTTAGGTGCTTCACCCCACAGTGTTTCCACAGACAAGCCAGCAGGTCTGACATAAAACTGGCACCTCTGTCAGTCAGTATTACTTTTGGGAAATCTATACTACTGAAAATCTCTAACAAAGCATTTGCCACCTTTTCTGCCTCAGTGGAGGATAGGGCCACCAATTCAGGGTATCTCGTAGCATAATCTACTACCACTAGGATATACTTTCTCCCTGTGGAGCTTGGGGTACTCAAAGGCCCCACAATATCCATAGCTACCCTCTGAAATGGCTCCTCAATCACAGGCAAAGGCATCAAAGGAGCTTTGACCTTGTCTCCTGCCTTGTTTAACTTTTGGCACTGCTCACAGGTCCTGCAGTACCTGTTACATCGCTAGAAATCCCAGGCCGATAAAAGTTCTGCATAATATGTCTCTTGGTATGCTTTATGCCCATATGACCTGCAAAGGGAATATCATGGGTTATGGCTAGAAGTGCCAGACAGTAGGCTCTGGGCACTACCAACTGCTGTATTCTCTCACCCACTAGCCCTCCCTCAGGGGTCCACTCTCTATACAGTAACTCTTAGTCCCAGTATACAGATTCCCCCTTCCCTTGAGAATCAGGTGCCTCACTAGCTACCTCCCTCAGGCCTTGTAATGTAGGATCTGAGAGCTGAGCCTGTCTCAACTCTCTCTTTGTAACCCTTCTCAGCTCCCTTTACACAGGAAGTCTGGCATCCTCTGACAGCAGTACCTTACTGTCAGCCTGGGTACTATTACTCACCTCTACCCTTGCAGTCACTCTGTTCAAGGGAACATCAGTACCCACACGCAGTTGTGGCTCACCTTCAGTCTCACTGCTACAGGGTAGCTTTCTCTCTGAAGTAACCACCACACCAGTCTTGGCTTCAAGTCTGTGGTCTGTCTGGGTCTCCCCAAGGTACCAGACCCATATGCTTATCTCCAAGCCTGACTGCATGTCACCACATGCACACAAGTACTGCATTATAAAAATCATTCCCTATCAAGACATCTGCAGGGATATCCTCAAACACACCTACTTGCTGGCTTCCTTTTCCACCCTCCCAGTCAAGGTGACTCCTAGCCAAAGGTATTTGGAATGGAGTCCTTCCTAAAGCTCTGACTGGAGTAGATTGCCCAAGCAAGTAGTTCTCCTCTTTAACCATTGCAGGCTTCACAATGGTTAGGTCAGAGGCTGTCTCTCTCTTAGCAATGGCCTATTTCCCATTTACTAAGATAGGATATAACCTCTTGTGGTAGTTTGATATCCTTGTTGCCTCGAGACAACTTACTGCTGGCATTCTGTCATTCCCACTTACTGGCTCTCCCACCTTTTGTTCCCCACCTTGCCTCCATGGACCTCTATATTCAACATGCCCCCGCTGGTTGCATTTAAAACATTTAACCCTTGATCCTGGATGTGTACCTGGAGTAATGGCTTCCTCTGCTAACGACGGATTCTGTTAGGGCAGTCTAGGCTGCCCACCATGGGTTCCCTTAGACCCATGAGCAGTGCTGGGTATCCCTGTCCTGTGCAGTGATGCCATGCTTGCTAGATACAGGTCTCCCTTCTTCCCCAACCCATCTGCTGTGTTACATTCTCTATCCATTAACCAGACTTTCATGCCCTCAGGCAAAGTGCTAAGGGCTTGTTCCTTCACCAAAAGGTTTACCAGCCCTTTAAAAGTGGTGACCTGACATCCACTCACCCACCTATGAAAATAAGTGCTTAGTTCAGCAATATATTCACACACACTTTTCATCTGCCTTGCCTCTTTGCTCACAAAACTTTTTCCTATAAGCTTCAGGTATTAACTTAAAACAGTCTAACAAACAATTTTTGACTGTATTATAATTTAAGCAATCAGTATCAGACAATTTAGAAATAGCAGTTACATCTTTAGCATGGAGTAAGGGGGTCAGGAACTGTACCTGGGGCCCTTGGTTAACATTATGCTGTTTACATCCCCTTTCAAACATATGAATGAAACTATCAACATTATCCCCCTCTGTAAATTGTGGAAGAAATTTACTGACTTTTGTGGTTTCTGGGGTTCAGTTAATCCCTTCCCCATTACCTCCATGACCCTGGTGAGGAAGGAGTCGACATCTCCTTTTCATGTCTCCTCTGCCTCTCATTGTCCTCAGCTTCCAGAAATCTCAGTCTCTCTGCTGCTTCTGTTTCCAAACATTTGGTCTCCAGTTCAAGTTTCTTTAACTCCAGACAAATGTTTAAGTCCCCTGTGGAAAGGTCGAACTGTCCATTTTCTGAGAGTTGTAAATCTCCAAGGCCAGCCTGGCTGTCCTTATGATTGCTGATCTGCGATGCAGCTGTGCCCAAGGCTGCAGTAATTTCTGCTTTAGTCAGGTTAGCATTCTCCAGTCCTTTAGCCTGGCACATCTCAACCAACTGGCTCCTCGTCAGCTTGCCATACTCCTCTGCTGACATGCTTACCTGCTCTCCCTGACTAACTAAGCTAACAACAAAATAAATAAAATAATTGTGATATGAAACTCTGAACGTTCACTGTGTGTCTGACAGAGAGTACAAACACCTTCCTCCTTAGTGACCACTGTTTACAGGCTACAGGAATTCAATATCCACACCACTGAATCCTAATATGTGTATATCCCAATACTACAAGCCAATCAGTACATGCTGTGGATATCCCACCACTGCCCACCAATTAATATGTGACACCCCAGCACTGGCCTACTAATCAAGGAGCCTCAATCCTCACCACTGGCAACAGTGGGGAACGTACACACTGGGAGGATGACAAGTGCACACACAGTAAAGTGCAATTTCCCTTAAGAGCACACAAAGACCACAGTCAGTCTGGGGTGGTTTATCCCTCTTTTTCCAAATTCCTAATAAGACTCCCCACTGGCACAGCTATATTTGTTTATTTATTGACATTTGTTTACTGGGAAAGTCCACTAGGTCAGAAACTCATTTTCAGTGGAGGCCTGGGGAGAAAAGCTCCACAGTACACTTAAAATATGTTTATACAATAAAGTTATACAATAAAAAATATAAAAAAATGTAAAAACAGTTAGACATTGTTGGCAATGATCAGAACAAAAAATTAGCAAATATTTCTAATACAGCAAGTATGTTAGGCAATTATAGAACAAGTTAATCATTTCATAAGGGTTTATACAGAAAATGTTACACCTGAAGGAACAGTGTGGACATTTGTTGTATTTTGTACATCTTGGAAGTTAGAAGTTAGTAAATAGGTATTTTAGGGTGGTTTGCTTGTTTGACAGGTACACAATGGATTATCTAAGTAGTAAGATTTTAAGGCAGTTTTAAAGGTTTTAGCATGGTCAATTTGGGTTATGTGAGATGGTAGGTTGTTCCATAATTTTGCAATGCTATGGGAATACAGACATTTTCCTCTCCTTTTGTTTGGTTTAGTTATGATTAGTAGGTACTTGGATGATCGTAGAGTTCTGGTATGAATATATGTTTGTAGGATTGAGTTGAGTGTAGGGCAGTCATTGGGTTTGTACATTAGCTTATGTGCTATGGTGAGTTTGGTATACTGGAGGTGGTAGGAAAATTCTAGCCAATTAAGGGTACTGATAGCTTGGCAGTGGTGAGAGCGATAAGATGTTCAAGAGGCAAATTTGTCAATTTTATAGTAGCATGATTGTAGTTTATTTGTAAGGGTTGTGTGTAGCTTGGTAAAGATGGCACTACCATATAGAACCGTGGGGATGTGTAATGTGGCTAGTTTAGTTTTGGTGCTGTTGTCCAGGTAGAGTTTATGGCAATATAAAGACTGGCCGAGGTGCTACGAGGTTATATTGGCATTTGAGCAGTTCTAGCTTCACGTTTCTGTGATATTGTTATAATATCAGCTGCTGTTCCAGCTCGTTGTTCTTATGATATTGTTTTTTTGGATTATCTTCACTGGTGCTGACTACTTAATTCTGCAGTCGCTGAATAAACCTTATTTGTGAAACTGACTTAAAGAAGTGGAGTTCCTGGCATCTAGTGGTTCTTCTTTATGGCGATATAGTTTGCCTAATTTAAAATGTGCTTTTTATAACATTGAGGATATGGGGTTCATAACTGAGTTTGTTGTCTATTGTTATTCCTAGCAATTTGGCAGTTTTCACTATTGCTGTTTCAGTACCATCTTTAGCAAATATTTTAAAGTCAATGTCCGGCATTTTGTAGAGAAATGTAATAGTTTTGTTTTTGTTTTTTTGGGGGTTTAGCATTAGCTGAGAATTGATCATCCATGATTCAACAGAAGTGAAATCTTTTTGTGTGTATGCGAAGAGATCTGTAAAACTGTTGGAGGTGGATACTAGTGTCGAATCATTGGCATATTGGATAAGGTTTTGGATGTGGGGGGGTTTGTGTAAATCGTTTATAAAAATATTAAACATTAGAATAGATCCTTGTGGGACACCTATGTTGTTCTTTTGGTAATCAGATTGTGAATTTTGCCACCTTACCAATTGTTCTCTATTTTGTAGGTAAGAGGTAAACCAATTAAGGGATTTGAGGGAGCATCCTAAGTTTGATAGCTGACATAGCAGCTTAGTATGTGACACTGTGTCGAAAGCCTTAGACAGGTCCAGTACGATTACTGAGGTAGGATGACCAGTATCTATGGCTTTGTTAACAGTGTCTGAAAAAGAGAGTAGGGCAGTGAGCGTGCTGTGGGTTGGACGGAACGCGTGTTCTGTGGGGGATAGAAGAGCATTTTCAGATAGATGTTTCAATACTTGTGTATGGACGCATTTTTCTAATATTTTTGATAGAGGAGAGAGTATACAGATAGAACGGTAGTTGGAGAGGTCATGGGAGCTTCCACCTTTATGGAGTGGAGAAATGATGGATTTTTTCCATAAAAGGGTAAGATAGGATTCTGTAATGGACCGATTTATAAGAATGCTGACTGGATAAGCAATTGCACTAGCTGCTAACTGCAGATATTCTGGGGGAAGTTTGTCTGCAGAAAGTGAGCAAGGTTTTAGTTTGTTTAAGAGTTTTAAGATTACAGAGGTGGGTACAGGTTGAACTGAAAAGTATTGGGCTGAAGGAGTATTAGTATGATTACTTTTTAGGTGGGTGTTATTAGGTGGCAGAGGGTGGGTAGTACTTTGGTGATTAGAGCTTATGTCAGGTGGAAAGTGTTTGAGTAGGTTCATAGGTTTTGAATAGTGGAGATAAAGTGGGTGTTAAAATCATGGGCAATTTGTTGTGGAGTTTTTTCTGGTGCAGGGGAAGGATTTTGTAAGGTGCCTGGGTTGAGTAGAGTCGAGACTGAATTAAAAAAATTTTAGGATTATTGTTTGAGGCTGATAGTTTAGAGGAAAAGAAGTCTTTTTTGTCCTGTATCACTAACTTTTTTGCTTTAATATGTTGTTTGTAATTGAGTTCATTCTGTTTAGTTCTATCTTTTAGCTATATTTTCCAAAGCTTGTTTCTAAGAATGAGAGTTTGTTTAGTTTGTTTTGTTAACCAGGGGGCATGATTGCTTTTAGTCCGTTTAGTGTGCTTTGGAGCTAAACTGTTGAGAACATCTAAGAAAAGTTTGTTGCAGAAATGTACAGCCTCGTCTAGGGAGAGTGGTTTTAAAGTTGAGATCTCAGCTGAGTGGCCATGCTAAGACCTCCAGCACCCTCTCTATTTAACCAGTGCTTCATGTTCCTGCCCAAGTGACTGACACACACACACTTTGAGATTTGATTTATTCACACACACACACACACACACACACACACACACACACACACACACACACACACACACACACACACACACACACACACACACACACACACACAGACCTGGGAAAGGCTGGCACAGGCTTACTAGCTATGTCCCCTTTTGTCCAGACTATAGGGTAGTTATCACTGCCCCCAGCCAGCTCCTTATCAGCTACTTTAAGGCCCTTAACAAAGGGTGTCCAATCTTACTGTGTAATGTTACTACCAATACAAATGGTAGTTTGACCAAGAGCAAGGCTATTAGGAGTGGCCCACAGTGTCACCAATTAGATATGCAAGTCCTTTAAGAGCTTATATATGTCTCACAAATATCAGCCACAAGGGTAAGTTTAAATATATTTAATAATAAATAGAAGAACAATACAATACTCAGTAAGTAATCAGTTACATCAGAGTTCAAAAATCACAGGAAATATTTAAAACAACATTGCAGGACCTTTTCAAATAAATAAAGAAAACATCTAAGCTATATCTTACTATATTCCTATCTGAATCTAAAAGAGTTACTATGCCCTATAAACTTAGTTATAGAACAACATGCAGTCAGAAGTGGTGAGTGGATGTTTCCAGGTCAAAGACAAAATACAAAATGCCCCCTCTCCCTCAAAGATTTCTTAAATTAATATCTCAAATATTCCTGTGGGGATACTTGCAGGATATCATCACTTTTGTTATCTGACTATCCCAGGTAAAAACCTCCATTGCTAGAAAATGCCTGCAGTTTAGCATCCCCCTGTGAAAAATACATATCTCTCAGATCTTTGCAACTGCTGGAAGACATAAAACAATGAAACACGTACAAAACAATGCAGAAGGCATCCTAGTTCTAGACATCCTGTCTCCTTGCTGCATTGAAACTAACTTTTATAGCACAATCATAAAACAATTTAATTTCAACTATTTTCTTGAAGTTTTGCTAGTTAACCCTCTATGTTCTAGTTCCCACTGTTAAACATATACATTTACACAGGTATAATAGTTTATATACATTTCTGTTTTAATCCAGCAGGGTACACGGTGGTCACATGTCTAGGCTCAGTACTGTGCAAACCCTGTTCAACACACACTTCTGTACCGACAGTTTAATATACACATAACATAGACTTCTAATACATTTGTAAGACAAGCATATGAATCATGTTGATGTTCGCAAATGACTTATGACTATTTATAAAATTCCAAAAACAAAAATACGGAAAGGATCCAAAAGCACCAATAGCAGATAGCTGTGCTGGCAGTATCTCCTTCTGTCACACTTCTATATAAATCATATTAATATTCACAAATGACATATAATTATTTACAAAATTCCAGATAGCTGGGCAGGCATTATCTGCTTCTGTCACACTTCTATATAAATCATATTAATATTCACAAATGACATATAATTATTTATAAAATTCCAGATAGCTGCACTGACAGTATCTCCTTTTGTGACAACATGCAATTCACTCAATACATTAACCAATATCACCTTTCTGTCTCAAAAGCAACACAGCTTTTTGTATATTTGTCAGTACATTCACAGCTGTCTGGGTACTCAGTGATAATGTTTTTCTTGGAAAAGACAAAGACCCAATTAGTAGAGCCATTTTGTTACCTCACCAGAGGCTTTGATCTTGTCAATCACTCATTTGTTCTAGACCTTCTCACTTTAATAGGCATTAGCAATGGCACACTGCCCTGGTTCAAAAACTACCTCTCTAACCACCACTTTTCAGTAAATTTCAACTAATCAACCTCTCCAACATCTCTGTGCAGAAAGGTGTCCCCAAAGGATCTTTTCTGTCAGCGCTCTTCTTTTCTATCTATAGCAACAAACTTCCTTTTCACTTTCCTCCATCTTTCTCTCATGCTTTCTGCTGATGACGAGATTGTATTCCATGATACTTTTTTCAAATACTCCAGAATATGTGCATGTACTAATTTTTCAATATTTTAACCAGATGGCGAAAACTGGAGATCAGACAGAAGTCTGCTGTGACCAATGGATTACAATTATTACATTACTAAGTTAGTTTAGTACATTATGGATTTAGTAGAAGGGATGGAAATGGCATCTGTTATTACATTACTAAGTTAGTTTATTACATTACAGATTTAGTAGAAGATATGGTATTGGCATCTGTTATTATATTACTAAGTTAGTTTAGTACATTATGGATTTAGTAGAAGGGATTTTACTGACATCTGTTATTACATTACTAAAGTTTAGTATGTTATGGATTTAGTAGAAGGGATTTACTGGCATCCATTATTATATTACTAAGTTGGTTTAGTACATTATGGATTTAGTAGAAGGGATGGTACTGATATGCGTTATTACATTATTAAGTTTGTATAATACTTTATGGATTTAGTAGAAGGGATGGTACTTGCATCTGTTATTAGATTACTAAGTTGGTTTAGTACATTATGGATTTAGTAGATGGGATGGTACTGGCATCCATTATTACATTACTAAGTTGGTTTAGTACATTACGGATTTAGTAGACAGGATGGTACTGGCATCCATTATTATTTTACTAAGTTAGTTTAGTAGGTTACAGATTTAGTAGAAATTATGGTACTGACATCCTTTATTACATTATTAAGTCAGTTTAGTACATTACGGATATAGTAGAAGGGATGGTACTGACATCCGTTATTACATTACTAAGTTAGTTTAGTACGTTATGGATTTAGTAGAAGGGATGGTACTGCCATCTGTTATTACTTTACTAAGTTAGCTTAGTACATTACAGATTTAGTAGAAGAGATGGTACTGGCATCTGTTATTATATTACTAAGTTGGTTTAGTACATTACGGATTTAGTAGACAGGATGGTACGGGCATCCATTATTTCATTACTAAGTTAGTTTAGTATGTTATGGATTTAGTAGAAGGAATGGTACTGACATCTGTTATTACATTATTAAGTTAGTTTAGTACATTACAGATTTAGTAGAAGGGATGATACTGGCATCCATTATTACTTTACTAAGTTAGTTTAGTACATTATGCAATTAGTAGAAGGGATGGTACTGGCATCCTTTATTACATTATTAAGTCAATTTAGTACATTACAGATTTAGTAAAAGGGATGGTACTGACATCAGTTATTACATTACTAAGTTAGTTTATTACATTACAGATTTAGTAGAAGGGATGATACTGGCATCCATTATTACTTTACTAAGTTGGTTTAGTACATTACAGATTTAGTAGAAGGGATGGTACTGGCATCCGTTATTATATTAGTAAGTTGGTTTAGTAGATTATGTATTTAGTAGACGGGATGGTACTGGTATCCATTATTACAATACTAAGTTAGTTTAGTACATTACAGATTTAGTAGAAAGGATGATACTGGCATCCATTATTACTTTACTAAGTTAGCTTAGTATGTTACAGATTTAGTAGAAGGGATGGTACTGGCATCCTTTATTACATTATTAAGTCAGTTTAGTACATTATGGATTTAGTAGAAGGGATGGTACTGACATTCGTTATTACATTACTAAGTTTTATTTTATTTATTTTTTATTTATTTGCAGTTGGTTTACCAGGATAGTCCATTGGGCCAAAAGAACCCGTTTTCAATGGAGTCCTGGGGAGAAAAGCTCCAGCACATAAAAACTGAGTTACATACACAAGATAGCTAACTATTATTAAATTATACAAGTAGTGGGTAAAACATTTAGTTCAAAAGTCAAGAAGTATTCAAAAATACAATAAATGAATATTAATGTGATGTACGTGAGCTGAGACAATAAGGTGATAACATAGCAGAGTTGTGTTGGAGAAGGAGCACAACATTACATTACAGTGTAATTATTCAGAAGGAAACAAGCTTTGTTAGGTAAAGTTGAGCCTCAATGCATACAGGAGGTAGGATGACATATATTTATGAGGGTGGGAGCAAGAACAATCCCATTGGGACCTAAGATGTGAATGAAGAGATTTTTGAATAGGTAGTGATTGGAGGTGGTACGGATGGATGGTGGGAGTGAGTTCCAGAGACGGAAAGGTTAGAGGATAATAAGTGTTTACCTGGGGGTGAGATGGTTTATGGACTTCTAGTAGGTTTTGATTGTTGGACCTTAAGACTCTATTTGGAAGGTGCATTTTGAAGGCAGAAGACAGAGAGGGACAAAGAGAGGGGTTGAAAATAAGCTTATGAGCTAAAGTCAGCTGTATATAGTTAAGATGATTAGGTAGTTCGAGCCAATTTAGTTTTTGGAGAGAGGAACAGTGGTGGGTGGAGGACCTATGGCTATTAGCTTAATTTGGCAATTTTGTTATAACAGGAGGAAAGCTGGCTTTTAGAGAGGACTGAAGATTAGTCAGTAATGGAGCACCGAGAGAAGAGAGGAATGAGAAAGGAGGAAGCGAGTGGTTTTGGAGGAACTAGTAAGATACTGATTTTGACGGTAGAGCATACCTAGTTTTTGATGTGTTTTCTTAATATTTAGTTGTAGATGGGAGTTGAATTTAAGTTGATTGTCAATTAGACCACCTAGTAGCTTGGTTTCAGATACCAGTTCCAAGGGTGAGTTGTTTTGGCTGGTAATTGAGAAAGAGTTTGTGTCAAAAGAAGTAGATTTGGAGGGGGTAAATACCATTAGTTTTGTTTTGGAGGTGTTGAGTGCCAAGTGATTTATTTTCATCCAATGCTCAGTAATTGAGAAAGCTTCCTGAGTCAGTTTTGGAGAAGAGAGGGAGGTGGCAGAGCAGATAATTGTAGAATCGTCTGCATATTGGATGATGTTTGCAAGTGGGATGGATTTGTGGAAGTCATTTATAAATATATTAAAGAGGATAGGACCAAGAATAGATCCTTGGGGAACTCCAGTGGGGGTAGTAAGGAACGAGGAAGTGGCCTTTTTCCATATTACGGCTTGGTGTCTGTTTGATAAATAACTGGAGAACCAATTTATGGAGGTGGGAGAGAGGTTAAGTTCTGATAGTTTGGATAGGAGCAGGCTATGTGAAATAGTATCAAGGCCTTGGAGAGGTCTAGTAGTAAGGTGGAAACAATGTGGCGGAGTCGCGTGCTCTATTAACCGTCTCAAGAAAGGACAGGAGGGCTGTCATGGTGCTATGATTTGGCCTGAATCCGTGTTGTGTAGGGGTTAAAAGGTTGTTATCTATGAGGTGTGGTAGGAGTTGAAGCTGGATACACTTTTCCAGGATTTTAGATATAGGGAGAGGATAGCAATAGGGCGGAAGTTATTGATATTGCAATTGTTGCCTCCTTTATGGAGGGATGATGAAGGCTTGCTTCCATAGTAGAGGTACTGTACATTCATGGATGGAGCGGTTGATTACAATGCTGATGGGATAGGCAATTGCTTCCGCGCCTATACTTAGGAAATAAGAGGGAATGTTGTCTGGAGCGTTGGTGCATGGCTTTAGTTTCTGAAGGAGTTTCTTTATGGTGGAAGTGGGGATAGGTTTAAATGAGAATAGAGAAACGTTCGGAGTGAGAAAACTTGTGGAAGATATGGTTGAAGCAGGGGTTACAGTAGTGGAAGAGGTGGACGATCGACAGTGAGAAGATGGGAATGTGGTGGAAGTGGTGATGACCGGAGGGTTATTTGCAGGAGAGATTAGGGGTGTATTAGGTGAAGAGGAGGGGTGTGTGAAGGAGGATGTAAGTTTGCTAATAGAATCGATGAAAAATGAGTTGAACTGTGTAGCTAGATCTAGGTCTGGGCTATTTGGGTCTGAAGTTGGGGTGTGTGGTTTACTGGGGTTTAGGAGGGTGGAGATCCCCTTCCAGAATTTTTGTGGGTTAGTTTTATTGTTGTTTTGGAGTGTAAAGAAGTATTTTTGTCTGTCGGAGATTATGAGCTTTTTTACTTTATTTCGAAGGGTTTTGTAAGCAATATGTTGTTCTGGGGTCTTATTTCTCAGATAGAGTCTCCAGGCTTTGTTTCTAAGGTGCATGGTAGATAGTGTGGTTTTGGTTAACCAGGGGGCAGAGTTTGTTTTTATTCTTTTTGTTCTTATAGGGGCTTGGTAATCAAGTATTTCTAAGAAGGTAAGGTTAAAGTGAGCAACTGCGTCTTCTAAAGGTAGTGTCTTTAGAATGTTCCAATTTACTGCTTTTAGAGAATATATGAAGGTTGATGGGTTAAAATTTTTGTCATTGCGGGTAGTGATGATATTATGGGTGCGGTAAGAGATGCAAGGGAGACGGCGAGTGAAAATTGGCAAGTGATCACTAAGAGGGTCGGGAAGAGTACCACTGTCAGAGAAATAGTGGGGATGTGACACTAGAATCCAGTCAAGGATGGTGCCACAAGAGGGGTTTGGTGATGGGTGTGTAATAGTATTGATTAGTTGGGAAAACTTAAATAGGTTGATATTAAGAGGGTTGTTTGAAGACTGGATGGAGGCCCAGTTGATATTTACGTCCCCTAAGATTATGGTTTCATTGCTGATATTGTTAGAGAGCCATGAGAGGATGTTTTCAAGTGTGGAAATATTATCCCTGGGGAATGTAAAGGGATGCTAAACAGATGTATTTGTGCTTGTTGACTTGTAGGAGAGTGAGGAGTACTTCAGCATTATTAAATTTAGGAGTAGGTTTATCATAGGGGTAACTAGCAAGGAAGAAGAATATAGGAGAGCAACTCCGCCACCTTTTTCTGGGTCCTGTCTTTTGAATGATTGAGTAGCTAGGTGGAGTAATTTCAGAATCTTTTATAGATGGTTTTAACCATGTTTCTGAAATAGATAGTATGTCAGGTTTGTTA
Source organism: Protopterus annectens (assembly GCF_019279795.1). NCBI lineage: Eukaryota > Metazoa > Chordata > Ceratodontiformes > Protopteridae > Protopterus > Protopterus annectens. Next base: position 10,134,339 of record NC_056749.1, on the reverse strand, counting down.
TACATGAGCCATGCATGGAGGGTAGGGACTTTGTTGACAATACTTTGTGAGTTTAGAGAAGTAAAATATATTGGCCTGTGTGAGGAGGAAGAGGTGGAGGGGCCAGGGTTGGGATGGATGTCACCAGATAAAAGGCTGGTGATGAGATGAAAGATTGGGTTAAAAAGGTGATTGAGTAGAGTAAAGAAATGATTAGGATCTGTACTGGTGATCAGAGGGTCATTAGGTACTATGGGGATAGGGTTCCTTAGAGAGGGAAAACTTTGAAAGAGAATGTTAGAAGTTGTGTTATTGGGTATAGGTGGGGAGAAATAGGAGAGTGAGAGGGTGAGAGGGGAGTTTAGGTGGTAGGTTGTATGATAAAGTTGTGAATGGAAAGAAGTAGGAGGTTGGGTAAGGTAATAAAGATATGATAGTTTAATAGATAGTAATAGTAAAATAGAGATGGATGGGGATTTAAAGGCATGACTGTAAGTAACTTGGCGTTAAGTGTTATGGTTGTGTTATCTATGTTGTATGTTTATTGTGTAGTGGATAAAGAGAGTATTGCAGTGTAGAGTAGAGTAAAAGCAGTAGGAGTAGTGCTAGGGGTGAGAGTTAGAAATGAAGTGTAATATTATAGGTTAGCTGTAGGTGTGGTTACAATTGGATGATAGGCTGATAGGGGTGTGTTTAGGGGGTTGTGTGTGATTGGTGTAGGGAGGAAGTGGGAGTGGTAACAAGAGGGATATAGCTAGAGGCACTAGGGGCGGGTGGGATTTGGGGGCAGGGTAGGGGAGCGGAGTGAGCCCGAGGGCTAACGGAGCGGGAAGAGACAAGGAGTCCTGAATCCAAGAAGACAATCAGTGAGAAAAGAGAGACAAGAGAGGTGAGTGTAGAGGTGGAAAGTATAACAGGGAGGTGAGAGGCTTAACAGTGGGAGATATAGGATGCTTAGAGGGTGGATAAAGATATTAGACCCTTAGGGCACAGTAAAACTATTAAGACACAGGGTTTAACTAGAGCTAGGAATCTAGTAAAGGTGTGCTAGTACGAGAAGAGCTATAGTGAAGAACAGAAGGTGTAGCTAGTAAGATATAAAGGGAGAGAGTGAGGATATAAGTTAGACAGCAAGTAAAGAGGCGCCACCTAGTGGGCAGAGACCTGAATTACAGAGTATGCCACAGCTGAGGTATTTCCAGGCTGAAGGGGAATGAGGAGATGGAGGAGAGGAACCAGTATAGATATGGACTAGCAGGATAAAAAAATGGAAAATAGAGTGAGAGATAGGCTAGAAGTGGGGAAATGACTGACTGCTATGGGAGGGGGGGGATTGGCTGCTGCCGTACCACACTCGAGAGGCTCACCTAACCTGGCAGAGTAGTTAAGTATTATTATGGATACAGTCTTAAGTTAACTCTAGCAAACATACTTTCTGTTTCAGTGTTCCAGGGTGTACTCTCAGGGAGCTGGTAGGTGAACTACTTTACACTGAAAGTGATACCATGTGTATCAAGGCAGGGCAGTTTCAGGCAGTCAGGGTTAGAACTAGGAACTCAGAGCTGCAATGTATAGAGAGAGAGAGAGAGAAACAGGTCATGAGGGAAGCAATATAATAGCTAGACAACACAGGCTAACCTTTAAATAGACATTATTAGTATATCAAAACCCAGCAGGAAAGACATAGTATGCAACACAGGTAAAATATTTATATAGTGATCTTACTATATGCAAACTTAATGAAAAACAATAGCGTACGTATGTGGCAAATATACAGTGATAGAACATCAGGCAGATTCTAGTAAAGGATAGCACAAATTGTTAGGTCCCATAGGTTAAACGCTGGCAGATAAATGTGAAACGGCGCCAAAATAATAGAATGCCAGCTGTGTTCCTTTCTGCTAAAGCAATAAAAGTATAAGATATACACGCAGCCTTTTTACATATTTTAACAATAAAGTGTAGTTAAAAGACCGGGAATTATAAATAAAGACTAAAGATGTGAGTAGAAAGCGTTATAGTAGTGTAAATAGGTTATTATTGCCAGACAGTGGATTTCCCACGTGCACAACGCCGATAGAAAAATTAGCGTGGCCAAGATTACAACTATTTAAAGAGTAAAAACATACACATTATGCATTCCTGGTAAGTATTAAGAGAAATTATGTTGGTAGTATAAATTATAGGCTGCCTTTAACTGGTGATACTAAAGAAAGAAATAAATGCCCGTTTGAGGAAGGACCATGTGCAGAACGCTGATCGGAGATCACGTGTGCGTATCAATTACATTATGGAGCACACTATGCGCTACTATAATCAAATCAAATACCTTACACTATGTGCAGTTATAGATATTAATGATGTTAACAGATGAAGGCGAAGGGAAGACCTATTAGCGTGGGCAAAAGAAATCACAATATGGAGCGCACTGTACGCTATTATTAAACAAAAACCAAGTACCTCAAACAATATACAGTTCTAGGCAGTGATTAAGTTTACTATGCAGGCAATCAGGTAAAGGCTGCTATGTAACACATATTACTGAATAAAGCAAGCCTAACGCTAACGGATATAGCAATCTTAACAGTCTTTAAAAGCAGCCAGGTTATGGGAGAACACACTACAATTTAAGCGTACAACAACTAAAGCAGATAAAAATAAAGCATATTGGTAACAAGCCAAGCAATTGTAGGTTTAAAGCAACCAGGTAAACATTAAAGCTCACATTCAATTCAAGAGAACATAAAGATGTCAAAACCAGGTAACATAATATATAATTTGTAGTTAGGATAACTTACTGCAGGTGAGGGTGCCTGAGCAAGGTGGACAGCAACCAGGTCTGGGCGAGAGTGGAAAAGATGGCGTCTGCTAAAGAGGGGGTATATTTATAAGGTACGGGAGGTTGTGGGGGGAAGGGGAAGGGGAGGGGAGATAAGTGTAGGAGGTAAATTGCAGAACCCGTGAGATAGGCAAGGTATGTGCACAGTATAGGGGGGAGGAGTTTAAGTCAGATGAAGAGCACAGAGTGACTAGAGATACAATAGGAGGCCAACAGCATACAGAGTTCAGGGGGAAATAAATAGGTAGGTATTAACTGGAGAGTCATGTAGAGAAGAAAGGACAAGGAGTCATGAGGAGAAGAAAGGACAAGGAGTCCTGAATCCAAGAAGACAATCAGTGAGAAAAGAGAGACAAGAGAGGTGAGTGTAGAGGTGGAAAGTATAACAGGGAGGTGAGAGGCTTAACAGTGGGAGATATAGGATGCTTAGAGGGGTGGATAAAGATAGTTTAGTACGTTATGGATTTAGTAGAAGGGATTGTACTGGCATCTGTTATTATATTACTAAGTTAGTTTATTACATTATGGATTTAGTAGACGGGTTGGTACTGGCATCCATTATTACAATACTAAGTTAGTTTAGTACATTACAGATTTAGTAGAAGAGATGGTACTGGCATCCTTTATTACATTATTAAGTCAGTTTAGTACATTATGGATTTAGTAGAAGGGATGGTACTGACATCCGTTATTACATTACTAAATTAGTTTAGTATGTTATGGATTTAGTAGAGGGGATGGCACTGGCATCTGTTATTACATTACTAAGTTAGTTTAGTACGTTATGGATTTAGTAGAAGGAATGGTACTGGCATCTGTTATTACATTACTAAGTTAGTTTAGTACATTACAGATTTAGTAGAAGGGATGATACTGGCATCCGTTATTACTTTACTAAGTTAGTTTAGTACGTTACAGATTTAGTAGAAGGGATGGTACTGGCATCCTTTATTACATTATTAAGTCAGGTTAGTACATTACGTATTTAGTAGAAGAGATGGTACTGACATCCATTATTACATTATTAAGTTAGTTTAGTACATTATGGATTTAGTAGAAGGGATGGTACTGGCATCTGTTATTACATTACTAAGTTAGTTTAGTATATTATGGATTTAGTAGAAGGAGTGATACTGGCATCCATTATTACTTTACGAAGTTAGTTTAATACATTACAGATTTAGTAGAAGGGATGATACTGGCATCCTTTATTACATTATTAAGTCAGTTTAGTACATTATGGATTTAGTAGAAGGGATGGTACTGACATCTATTATTACTTTACTAAGTTAGTTTAGTACATTACAGATTTAGTAGAAGGGATGGTACTGGCATCCTTTATTACATTGTCAGTTTAGTACATCACAGATTTAGTAAAAGGGATGGTACTGGCATCCATTATTATATTACTGAGTTGGTTTAGTACATTATGGATTTAGTAGACGGGATGGTACTGGCATTTGTTATTACATTGCTAAGTTAGTTTAGTACATTATGGATTTAGTAGAAGGAATGGTACTGGCATCTGTTATTACTTTACTAAGTTAGTTTAGTACGTTACAGATTTGGTTGAAGGGATGGTATTGGTATCCTTTATTACATTATTACTTCAGTTTAGTGCTTTACAGATTTAGTAGAAGGAACAGTACTGGCATCGATTATTACTTTACTAAGTTAGTTTAGTACATTATGGATTTGGTAGACAGGATGGTACTGGTATCTGTTATTACTGTACTAAGTTAGTTTAGTATGTTATGGATTTAGTAGAAGGGATGATACTGGCATCCATTATTACTTTACTAAGTTGGTTTAGTACATTACAGATTTAGTAGAAGGGATGGTACTGGCATCCGTTATTATATTAGTAAGTTGGTTTAGTAGATTATGTATTTAGTAGACGGGATGGTACTGGTATCCATTATTACAATACTAAGTTAGTTTAGTACATTACAGATTTAGTAGAAAGGATGATACTGGCATCCATTATTACTTTACTAAGTTAGCTTAGTATGTTACAGATTTAGTAGAAGTGATGGTACTGGCATCCTTTATTACATTATTAAGTCAGTTTAGTACATTACGGATTTAGTAGAAGGGATGGTACTGACATTCATTATTACATTACTAAGTTAGTTTAGTGCGTTATGGATTTAGTAGAAGGGATCGTACTGGCATCTGTTATTATATTACTAAGTTAGTTTATTACATTATGGATTTAGTAGACGGGTTGGTACTGGCATCCATTATTACAATACTAAGTTAGTTTAGTACATTACAGATTTATTAGAAGAGATGGTACTGGCATCCTTTATTACATTATTAAGTCAGTTTAGTACATTATGGATTTAGTAGAAGGGATGGTACTGACATCCGTTATTACATTACTAAGTTAGTTTAGTATGTTATGGATTTAGTAGAGGGGATGGCACTGGCATATGTTATTATATTACTAAGTTAGTTTAGTACGTTATGGATTTAGTAGAAGGAATGGTACTGGCATCTGTTATTACATTACTAAGTTAGTTTAGTACATTACAGATTTAGTAGAAGGGATGATACTGGCATCCATTATTACTTTACTAAGTTAGTTTAGTACGTTACAGATTTAGTAGAAGGGATGGTACTGGCATCCTTTATTACATTATTAAGTCAGGTTAGTACATTACGTATTTAATAGAAGAGATGGTACTGACATCCATTATTACATTATTAAGTTAGTTTAGTACATTATGGATTTAATAGAAGGGATGGTACTGGCATCTGTTATTACATTACTAAGTTAGTTTAGTATATTATGGATTTAGTAGAAGGAATGGTACTGGCATCCATTATTACTTTACGAAGTTAGTTTAATACATTACAGATTTAGTAGAAGGGATGATACTGGCATGCTTTATTACATTATTAAGTCAGTTTAGTACATTATGGATTTAGTAGAAGGGATGGTACTGACATCTATTATTACTTTACTAAGTTAGTTTAGTACATTACAGATTTAGTAGAAGGGATGGTACTGGCATCCTTTATTACATTGTCAGTTTAGTACATCACAGATTTAGTAAAAGGGATGGTACTGGCATCCATTATTATATTACTAAGTTGGTTTAGTACATTATGGATTTAGTAGACGGGATGGTACTGGCATTTGTTATTACATTGCTAAGTTAGTTTAGTACATTATGGATTTAGTAGAAGGAATGGTACTGGCATCTGTTATTACTTTACTAAGTTAGTTTAGTACGTTACAGATTTGGTTGAAGGGATGGTATTGGCATCCTTTATTACATTATTACTTCAGTTTAGTGCTTTACAGATTTAGTAGAAGGAACAGTACTGGCATCGATTATTACTTTACTAAGTTAGTTTAGTACATTACAGATTTGGTAGACAGGATGGTACTGGCATCTGTTATTACTGTACTAAGTTAGTTTAGTATGTTATGGATTTAGCAGAAGGGATGGTACTGGCATATATTATTACATTACTAAGTTAGTTTAGTACATTACAGATTTAGTAGAAGAGATGATACTGGCATCCATTATTACTTATAGGTTCATAGGTTCATAGGTTGGTACTAGGCAATCGGCCCTAGGGCCTGTACAAGCCTAGCCATTACAATTCCCTGGCTATTTCTTCCCACACTATTTACTTCCCTGGACCCCTGTCTAGCAGGGTGAACTTTACTAAGTTAGTTTAGTACGTTACAGATTTAGTAGAGGGGATGGTACTGGCATCCTTTATTACATTATTAAGTCAGTTTAGTACATTACGGATTTAGTAGAAGGAATGGTACTGGCATCTGTTATTACTTTACTAAGTTAGTTTAGTACGTTACAGATTTGGTTGAAGGGATGGTATTGGTATCCTTTATTACATTATTACTTCAGTTTAGTGCTTTACAGATTTAGTAGAAGGAACAGTACTGGCATCGATTATTACTTTACTAAGTTAGTGTAGTACATTATGGATTTGGTAGACAGGATGGTACTGGTATCTGTTATTACTGTACTAAGTTAGTTTAGTATGTTATGGATTTAGTAGAAGGGATGATACTGGCATCCATTATTACTTTACTAAGTTGGTTTAGTACATTACAGATTTAGTAGAAGGGATGGTACTGGCATCCGTTATTATATTAGTAAGTTGGTTTAGTAGATTATGTATTTAGTAGACGGGATGGTACTGGTATCCATTATTACAATACTAAGTTAGTTTAGTACATTACAGATTTAGTAGAAAGGATGATACTGGCATCCATTATTACTTTACTAAGTTAGCTTAGTATGTTACAGATTTAGTAGAAGTGATGGTACTGGCATCCTTTATTACATTATTAAGTCAGTTTAGTACATTACGGATTTAGTAGAAGGGATGGTACTGACATTCATTATTACATTACTAAGTTAGTTTAGTACGTTATGGATTTAGTAGAAGGGATCGTACTGGCATCTGTTATTATATTACTAAGTTAGTTTATTACATTATGGATTTAGTAGACGGGTTGGTACTGGCATCCATTATTACAATACTAAGTTAGTTTAGTACATTACAGATTTATTAGAAGAGATGGTACTGGCATCCTTTATTACATTATTAAGTCAGTTTAGTACATTATGGATTTAGTAGAAGGGATGGTACTGACATCCGTTATTACATTACTAAGTTAGTTTAGTATGTTATGGATTTAGTAGAGGGGATGGCACTGGCATATGTTATTATATTACTAAGTTAGTTTAGTACGTTATGGATTTAGTAGAAGGAATGGTACTGGCATCTGTTATTATATTACTAAGTTAGTTTAGTACATTACAGATTTAGTAGAAGGGATGATACTGGCATCCATTATTACTTTACTAAGTTAGTTTAGCACGTTACAGATTTAGTAGAAGGGATGGTACTGGCATCCTTTATTACATTATTAAGTCAGGTTAGTACATTACGTATTTAATAGAAGAGATGGTACTGACATCCATTATTACATTATTAAGTTAGTTTAGTACATTATGGATTTAGTAGAAGGGATGGTACTGGCATCTGTTATTACATTACTAAGTTAGTTTAGTATATTATGGATTTAGTAGAAGGAATGGTACTGGCATCCATTATTACTTTACGAAGTTAGTTTAATACATTACAGATTTAGTAGAAGGGATGATACTGGCATGCTTTATTACATTATTAAGTCAGTTTAGTACATTATGGATTTAGTAGAAGGGATGGTACTGACATCTATTATTACTTTACTAAGTTAGTTTAGTACATTACAGATTTAGTAGAAGGGATGGTACTGGCATCCTTTATTACATTGTCAGTTTAGTACATCACAGATTTAGTAAAAGGGATGGTACTGGCATCCATTATTATATTGCTAAGTTGGTTTAGTACATTATGGATTTAGTAGACGGGATGGTACTGGCATTTGTTATTACATTGCTAAGTTAGTTTAGTACATTATGGATTTAGTAGAAGGAATGGTACTGGCATCTGTTATTACTTTACTAAGTTAGTTTAGTACGTTACAGATTTGGTTGAAGGGATGGTATTGGCATCCTTTATTACATTATTACTTCAGTTTAGTGCTTTACAGATTTAGTAGAAGGAACAGTACTGGCATCGATTATTACTTTACTAAGTTAGTTTAGTACATTACGGATTTGGTAGACAGGATGGTACTGGCATCTGTTATTACTGTACTAAGTTAGTTTAGTATGTTATGGATTTAGTAGAAGGGATGGTACTGGCATATATTATTACATTACTAAGTTAGTTTAGTACATTACAGATTTAGTAGAAGAGATGATACTGGCATCCATTATTACTTATAGGTTCATAGGTTCATAGGTTGGTACTAGGCAATCGGCCCTAGGGCCTGTACAAGCCTAGCCATAACAATTCCCTGGATATTTCTTCCCACACTATTTACTTCCCTGGACCCCTGTCTAGCAGGGTGAACTTTACTAAGTTAGTTTAGTACGTTACAGATTTAGTAGAGGGGATGGTACTGGCATCCTTTATTACATTATTAAGTCAGTTTAGTACATTACGGATTTAGTAGAAGGGATGGTACTGGCAGTTTTATTTATAAACAAACCGAAAAGGATAGTGGGTCAGGGACTGAGTCTGGTGTCACCAGTAAGAAATGTGAATGACAATGAGAAAACAGATTTTAATTTTACTGGAGTACGACTATGAACGTAGTTATGGAATAAGTATAGGGGAATATCCTGCCTGATAACACAGATGAGTTTCCTAAGTGGAATTCACTGAATTAATAAATCACACTCCTAGATCAGGTCCATCCATACATATTGCAGCTGTGAAAATTCCCTGAATTATGAAAATTAGATTTTATGTAATTTGTAGGGTCAAGAATGTTGTAGTAGTACACTACGTATGTAAAGAAAATTACTGCTTTATCATCATGTCGTGCAAGTGATCACACTGATATCTTTGATCAAGAATGCAGTCAGTCATGCGAAGCAAACTAAGATGTAGGACGGGAGGTGATTCTGAGATACAGATGCACTTGTTTTCAAGGTTTTGTCTGCACCATTATAGGTGCTCAAATTATATGAAGTGTGGAGATAATGCTGAAGCTGCTAAAACTTGAGGTAGATACTAAAGGTGAAGTGGTTTACCTGTGCTTGGGACCCAAAGTAAAAAGTCTGCAAAACAAGTTGAGAATTTTTGCAGCTGACAGCACAGCTGAGTCTTTATTTTCAGAGACAAAGACAATCTGAGCATATGAACATTTATATATGGGACCAGATGGTCTTACTGCAGATTGTAGTTGTCTGTTAATAGATTGCAGGAGCTTCTGCAAATTTCATTTTATTTACTTTTAGTTGAAAGTTTTTTACCATAAATGTGTTGGGAGTACATTCTACTGGTGTAAAGCCCTAACCAAAGAAGCATTTGGTTAACAGACAGATGCAGCACTGGAGAGAGAAGTAAGAAAAGCTGGGACTGCACAGATTACTTGTCTGCATTGTTCATTTTAAGTAGATAGATACACCATTAAAATGTAACTTTTATTACTACCGATGAGTAGTGTCTAGAGCTTCTCTCCCCAGGTCTTTCTATATACAGGATCTGTTCAGTATTTATTTTATGTGTATTTGTTTACCAGGGTAGAGAACACTGACCTCCCTGGACATTCTTCACACTCAGCATGAAAGTAGTGTCTGACTTGCACAGACACAGGCAGGCAATGTAGGCTGGGGAATCAAGCCCTGAACCACTAGAAACAAGTCCGTAATCCTCTGTGCCAACTATCAGAATCATCACTACCCCCACTAACAAAATGGAGTAATAAATAAATCAGTAAATCTCAGGACATATTTATTACCCTTGCACACACAGAATGTCACAAAAAAGGAAAGCTGTGTCATTAAGTTCTTCACTTAAGACCCTTCTGAGCACATTGTGTTATCTCATCTGAAACTCTGGACAAATGTAAATATAACTCCAAAGGAACAGTAATTATAGGTTAAAAAAACAGGCCTGTCCACACACCCTCAGTTAAGGCATTAGTAATTATCATAGGTTCATAGATTCATAGGTAGGTACTAGGCTATTGGCCCTAGAGCCTATATAAGCCTAGCCAAACGGTACCCTAGCTTTTGCCACCCAAGAAAATTATTTTCCTGTGCCCCTGTCAAGCAGAGCCACAGAAGTGACCCCCGGGGTGAATTTCCTATCTCCCATCCAATCATCAAGATTTTTTTTGAAGAGTGCTGAGGAGCTTTGTTTGATATAGATAGGTAGTTTGTTCCAGAGTATGGGAAGTCTCTGTGACAGGAATCTATCCCTCCAGCATGTTCTGTTTATTGTGGTGACAAGGTTTAGGTCCCTAGAGTGTGTAGCTCAGAGGGATTGGGATTTCCTTAAGTGGAGCATGTCCAACAGCTCTGGGTTTGACATAGCTTTGTATGTTAGAGATCGCCTCTGAGTAGGCAATATGCGACAGAGTAAAGCTGGAGTTTTTTGAGATGGTCTGCGTAGGGCATCTGTTTGAGGCCGGTAATCCTCTTTGTGAGGTATTTCTGTGGCCTTTCCAGTTGTTGCAGATGTCTTGTGAGGTACATACCAAAAGGGGCATTGTACTCTATAATGGGTCTAATGAGTGATGAGTAGAGGGGAACAATGACCTCTTTTTTTCCTGGATGAGAAACCTTTTGTGATGAGGTGTGCCACGTAGAAGGATTTCCTGACTACTGTGGCAATGTGATTATCAAAGGATATCCCCTTTCTAATTACTCTTTCTACAGATTAAGGACAAAGGGACTGGTTAACCTTACAAGCATCATTAAACAAACAAAAGAGGTTTTCTAAGAAAAAAAGGGCACATACAAGATTTAACTTCCTAGTGCAGAGTTAGGAGAAGAATGTTTGATGTCACTTTTTTAGTTGTTCTTGTACCCCTTGAATGCAGAACCAATATTAGATAAAATGTCCAGGGCTTGTCCTAACTCAAATTATCATGCTGGCTAGTGCATTTCAATGTATACTAGTCTGAACGTACAATACTGAGTGACAAATCACCACACACAGCAGTCCAGTTCCCTTAAAACAACTTCTTACATAAGCGTTTTAAACACTGCTTCATTAAAAAAAAAAACATGGCACACTGGTTATGAAACACTGCAGACTTTAAACATCTTTGAAATTTAATGAGGTAGTAAAGGTCTGTTTGATACAAACAGCCTTTGCATGAAAAGGTTGGATGGACCATTATGAAAACACTTGTTTCTCTCTTAAAACTAAAAATGTAAGTCATTGAATCCCACTGGGTTTCAGATTACCTCTGAAAAACTGACGCTCTGCATCTTAACCAGATGAACAAATGCATGAATCTCTTATGTAATGAAGGCTGGGCATTCAGTTAATCTGTATGCTATATATATATATATATATATATATATTTTTTTTTTTTTTTTTTTTTTAATTCTGATATTGATATCTGCGTATGATACTAGATTGTCAATTTTCTTATTATAATAAAACAAGCCTAATTAATCTGGACATAATTACCAGGAATGCAATCCCTTTCAGGATCCTTCCTAGAAGCTATATACAGTGCAAAGCACAAGAATATGATGTGGAGAGTACAATCCTTTTGAGTTAATGAATGCCCTAGTGGCCTAATGGATAAGGCATTAACCTCCTAAGCTTGGGTTTGTGGGTTTGAGCCCCATCTGGAGTGATAAAATCTTGATAAAAGAGGAGATTTGGGGGTTTTAGTGGGAGGATGGCATAATGGTTAAAATATTTGCCTTACAGACACAAGGTGCAGGGTTTGATTCTCACATGGGTTAATTGGCTAGGCTTAAAATGGTCTACAAGGGCAGTTAGCCTAGTACCAACCTATGAACTTATCCTGATGTCTAAGTTTTCAGCTACCTCTGCATATTCCCATTCATTACTAGTTTGCATCCTTTTCGACCTGCATGCATGTCTACTGAAGAACATTAGGAGTTACCTGAAATTGTTGATGTCTGCTGCAAAGCACACCTGCAGCCATCTATTATCTACCTATAATCTGCTCCTAGTCACTGATCCATCCCTTCCATGAACATGTCCATAGCAGTGTATTACTTACACTTTGCCTGTCCTTATAATATTCCCTGCACACACTAGCTATTGCCACGCTTTTCCTTCCCACCACTGAGCTGCATTTACTTTTCTGTCATCTGATTATTATAGCAGTAATGAGTTAACTTTCTATGGATAATTTGTGACTCAGCCTTTTAAAGTTCTCTCCCATGCTGATGATATTTACTGTGTTTATTATCAAGCTGTATTCCTTCCAGAATGTCATGGAGTCGCATTACTGCTGCCTGTTACACTGTTCTAACGTTTGTTACACCTGCACATTTTATGGATTTATTATCAAGCTGTAAGCACTTCAGTCTTAGTTTATGGATTATTGCCATGAGCTTTACTCTGCTGTATGCTTTTGCTGTTTATATATGCATGTGTTCCAAATCATTAGTTTATCTGTCTTTGAGATCAGATATAGGTAGCTGTGTTATCTTGTAAATTTCATTGTCTAGTTAGTAGACATCTTTTCACTGGAACTCCTCTGTCTGCCCCATAATGCCTACATAGATTAACACAAACATATTTTACACCTGCAAAATATCCACATATTTCTGTCCATATATTGTGTCAATTTTTCGAATGGCAATTTTGTTGAGGGTGTGTTAGTTGTGTTTTCAGGGGTGGAATTTATTTGAATTCACTCTTTGTCAAGTGCTGTTGATGTTGAGAGCAGGAATTTCGAAAGTTTGGTGTGAAGATATGTGGGATGAGAGTGTGTGTGCAAGTGTCTGCAGGTTAGACTTTGAGCTTGGTCTAGGTAGAGAAGTAGGTTTAGCAGAGAGTGAGTGTGTGTGTGTGTGTGTGTGTGTGTGTGTGTGTGTGTGTGTGTGTGTGTGTGTGTGTGTGTGTGTGTGTGTGTGTGTGTGTGTGTGTGTTTTCCAGTGTCCTGTTTTCTGGTATTGTTAGGGAATGTTTTTGTAAGATAATGTGTAAGTTTACAGTTAGAGGTGCAGGAGGATTAAGATTAGTAGACATGAGTAAGATGCACCAGGGGAGCTTTGTGGACTTGGTGAAGGCACATATGTACCCTAGAATGTCCAATGGTAAATGCTATGGCAGTGTAAGTCCTAAGTGTACAGAATGTGTTGTGGTAAGTGCTACAGCAGTACAAGTCCTAGGTATACAGAATGTGTTGTGGTAAGTGATACAGCAGTACAAGTCCTAGGTTTACAGACTGTGTGATGGTAAGTGCTACAAGTTCTAGGTCTACAGAATGTATTATGATAAGCGTTACAGCAGTACAAGTCCTAGGTCTACAGAATTTGTTGTGGTAAGTGCTATAGCAGTACAGGTTCTAGGTCTACAGGATGTATTATGATATGTGTTACAGCAGTACAAGTCCTAGGTCTACAGAATGTGCTGTGGTAAGTGCTATAGCAGTATAAGTCCTAAGTCTACAGAATATCTTGTGGTAAGTGTTACAAGTTATAAGGTGTACAGAATGTATTATGATAAGTGTTACGGCTGTACAAGTCCTAGGTCTACAGACTGTGTTATGGTAAGTGCTACAGTAGTACAAGTCCCAAGTCTAAAGAATGTCTTGTGGTAAGTGTTACAAGTTCTAGGTCTATAGAATGTGCTGCGATAAATGTTACAGCAGCACAAGTCCTAGATCTACAGACTGTGTTATGGTAGGTGCAACAGCAGTACAAGTCCTAAGTCTACATAATGACTTGTGGTAAGCATTACAAGTCCTAGGTGTAAAGAATGTCTTGTGGTAAGTGCTACAGTAGTACAAGTCCTAGTTGTACAGAATATGTTGTGGTAAGTGCGACAGCAGTACAAGTCCTGGGTTTACACAGTGGCTTGTGGTAAGTTCTACACCATTACAAGTCCTTAGGGTATGGAATGTGCTGTGGTAATTGCTACAGCTGTACAAGTCCTTGGGGTATGGAATGTGTTGTGGTAAGTGTGACAGCAGGTCTACAGAATGTCTTGTGGTAAGTGCTACAGCAGTACAAGTCCTGGGGTTATGGGTTGTGTTGAGGTAAGTGGGACATCAGTACAAGTCCTTAGTCTACAGAATGTGTTGTGGGAAGTTCAACAGCAGTACAAGTCCTAAGTCTGCAGAATGTGTTGTGGTAAGTGTTACAGCAGTGTGACGATTGGGGAGAGATGGGCGAAGGCTGCCAGCCTAGTCAAATAGAATTTGATATATAATTCTGGCATTTGTAAATAAATGTAAAATACAGGCATGTTTCTTAAGTGTAAAGAATACTGTGAAATGTGGAACTGCAAAATATGTGACAACATTGCACTCTACTGGCCCAGTGAAGCATGCTGTGATCCTTTCATATTAGAATTCAGCTCCAGGGCGGCTAGATGAAGATTTCATGCCCATTGTTTTAAGGCTAACGTTTATGACTAGAATTTAGATGTGGAAGGTGCTTTATTGCTCTGGTTTCTGCTAGCATGTACATGTGAAATGTCTTCTATTGTAAGAGTCTGTGCAGGCGTTAAATTGCCAAATAATGCAGTTTGTTTGCCTGGGAAACCGAAGTGTCAAAAATGATGTAATTTGGGGAGGGACCCAGCAAACATGTTTGTTAGTAATGTTTAAATACTATTTCTCACAAGAGACTAAAAGCATTTTGACTTTGGACATCCAACTTACCAGCACTCTGCCTTATGCTCACATGTAAGTTTTAACACTGTGATTTCTTATAGGAATAGTTAAAGCTAGTAAAGATTAATCAGGTATTTTTCTTTGAAATCAGACCTGTCCTACTGTATTATTTTAAGTTTCTGTGTGATCTGTGACCTCTTAGATATCTCTGTGGTGTAGTAGTTTTGTCTTGTGTTTTAATTATTTATTATTAAGTATTTTTAAAACCTTCTACCTGTGGCTGCTTTGTGTAGAGATAAGCTCTAGAGTACATTGCATGTTTATAGTGGTTATTGTAATAGGCCACTCTAAAGTAAGCCTTGACTGTTAATCGTACTCCCATTGGATATTAATATTGCACAGTAATAACTGGACACCCTTTTAAGAGTCTTTTAGTAGCTGATATTATTAACTAGGTGGTGGTAGTAATTACTATTGCATAGTCTGGGTAAAGGGGCACAGTTGGAGAATCTGTGTCAGCCTTTCCCAGGAGTGTCTGTGAAATTGTATAAATACTTATCTCAAAGTGTGTGTGTGTTGTGTCAGCTACTTGGCAGGGACGTGAAGCTCTGGTTGGACAGAGAGGGTACTGGAGGTTTTAGCTTTCCCAGTTAGGCTGAGACCTGGACCCTATAGCTGTGCCAGTGGGGAGTATTATTGGGGACCTGGTGAGCAAGGGAGCAACTAGCTCCAGACTGACTGTGATCTCTGTGTGCACTTAAGGGAAATTGTACTTTACTGTGTGTATTAGTTATCCTTTTCTCTTCTAGGAAACGACCTCCCTGGTGTTAGTGGTGAGGATTGAGGCTCCTTGATTGCTGGACCAGGGCACGGTTGTCACAAGCAGTACAAGTCCTAGGTCTACAGAATGTGTTGCAGTACGTTTTACAGAAATACAAGTCCTAGGTCTACAGAATGTGTTGTGGTAACTGCTACAGCAGTACAAGTCCTGGGGTTATGGATTATGTTGTGGTAAGTGGGACATCAGTACAAGTCCTAAGTCTACAGAATGTGTTGTGATAAGTGCTACAGTAGTACAAGTCCTAGGTCTACAGAATGTGTTGTGGTAAGTGCTACAGCAGTACAAGTCCTAAGTCTATGGAATGTGTTGTGGTAAGTGCTGCAGCAGTACAAGTCCTAGGTCTACAGAATGTCTTGTGGTAAGTGCTAGAGCAGTACAAGTCCTAAGTCTATGGAATGTGTTGTGGTAAGTGCTACAGCAGTACAAGTCCTAGGTCTATAGAATGTGTTGTGGTAAATGCTGCAGCCATTGTTTTCATAGGGTTCATTGAGAGGAAGTACAGTTTTCTTTTTAAGATCAACATGTGGTGGAGATGCCTTGATTCTTGGGCTGTTTTGAAAGGGGATCATCAGGGCATCTTAGACTTTTTCCATTATTTATATAATTCCTTTCATTTACAATTCACCATGAGACAGACAAAGTTTTTAATACAGATTTTTTTGGATATCATGGTGACTTAAATTTTGAATGACACTTAATACAGAGTTATTTTGTACAAATTCATTATTATTGGCCAACAGTTGCCATCCAGCCCACATTTTTACCTGTATACAGAAGTCTCCATTCATAAGACTCAGGTGTGTCATATATACTGACTCTGCATATAATGAAGCAGCAAATGATCTTGCCCTTCAACATTTGCATAGCGGTTATACTTACAGCAAATGATCTTAACCTTCGATGTCTGTATAGTGGTTATACTTAAAGCAAATGATCTTTCCCTTCGACGTTTGTGTAGCAGTTATACTTACAGCAAATGATCTTACCCTTCGCAAAAGTGTGTTCGGTGGTTTAAGTTTCAGTGAAATGTGTGTTCGATGGAGAGTCCTAAATCTATAAATACATATATATATATATATATATATATATATATATATATATATATATATATATATAGATATATATAGATATATATATATATATATATATATATATATATATATATATATAGATAGATAGATATATATATATATATATATATATATATATATGTAATATGTACACACACACACACACACACACATATATATGTGTGTGTGTGTGTGTGTGTATATATATATATATAATATATATATATATATATATATATATATATATTTTTTTTTTTGGGTCTATATTACATCACCAAACGCTTAAAAAAGTGAACGGTGATTAATTGACTCTATGTAAGTGAAATCTTGCAATATCGAACTGTCAAAACACCGATTTTTTTCCAAGGGAAAAAATCGCTGTTCCAACAAAAAAAAGAAAAAAAAGAAAACACTTTATAACATTACATTAAGTGGGGGGCTTCACCCCACACCCCCCCTACTTAAATATACCAAAACCGAGACAGCACTACAGTGCTGAAAACAGCAAAGTACCAAAGCGGCCAAGCAAATTCTTTCCCAGGGAAAGAATTCGCTTACATGTCGCTTCGATATTTTGCTGTTTCAGTCTTTTATGTTCGACCAAGACGCATTTGAAAGAATGTGTCTTCGGTCTTCTAATAGGAACCCTATATATATATCAGTTGATGGTCACCTGTAGGGGAAGCAAAAAAAAACAAAGGAGTGCAGATGACAGCTAAGTCACAGAAAAATTAGGAAATGAGAAATGGGGAAGCAAACCTCTGCAGCTCAAGTCTGAGAGTATCACTGAGAGAATGCAGGTTGGGGCAGATGTGAGGAGGAAGGCTAGGTGGGAGAATGCAGGTTGGGGCAGATGTGAGAAGGAAGGCTAGGTGGGAGAATGCAGGTTGGGGCAGATGTGAGAAGGAAGGCTAGGTGGGAGAATGCAGGTTGGGGCAGATGTGAGAAGGAAGGCTAGGTGGGAGAATGCAGGTAAGAGGCAGATGTGAGAAGACAGGCTGGTTGGGAAAGTGTGGCTAGGGGCAGATGTGAGAAGGGAATCTGGATGGGAGAATGTGGGTAGGGGTCAGATGTAAAAAGGGAGGCTGGGTGGAGAACAAATGGCTTCATTAGGCATGAGACAGGCAGAGAGTGAAAGTGTGACAAACATGAGTCAGTAAGACTCTAGTTATGTGTTAAGTGACCATTGGGCAGATACATGCATTGAAGAATGGAATTGCTCAAAGATGAAAATGAGAGAAATTCTTTCAGTGCATCATCTTGTGAGTTTATGTAGTTTGTATGTTTACAAGCAATCATTTTAGGGCAGCTTTTCTTGTGTTTATGAAAACAACGCTCACCTTCCATTTTCTGGAAGCCTTTGAATTCTAACAAAAGCTTAGAATGCAAAACAGGTGTCGGGGAATTTAAATCACATAGCATGTGCCTAGACATTCCAAAAGGCATTAATCCTCATGCGCCTTAGTTCTGCTACGACCTTTGCCCTTGTCTCCCTTCCCCCATGCACAGGTGCGGGGATCTGCATTCAGAAGGGTCCTCTGTGACACGAAGTGCTCACAGCGCCTGTCACTCTGTCCCACATCGCTCCCTAACAATGCAAGCCTTTGTTACCCTCCAGTTTCTCAGCACTGACAATCTCAAACGCAGAGGGGACTCGGGATGAGTGGTGGGATCGACAGAAATACAACGGATGATTATTCTGTTTGTTATTACAACATCTGCTGCCTGTACTGGGGTTTAAAGATTCTCTTGCCATGTTCATGGCTTATAGAAAGATAGCATAAGTACACTAACATGTACTAATTTTCTTTTTATGTGCCATTGCCTCCTAACACTTTTTCACTTACTGAACTTTTTTCTGCATGTTTACCATACAACATTTCTGAATCTTTTTTGAATGGTAGGTGCTACTGTGTTTTTTTTAAAAGCTAAGTGTAAAATAGCATAGATTTGCAGGGCCATGCAAAATACACCAGACAGGATTCCTTGAATGCAATTAATCTTTGAAGCCAAAAGGTTAGAACTAAACTGAACCATGTCCCTTCTGAGGTGCAGAGTGAAGTTTTAATTGTATACTAACACCCTCAAGCAAACACACACACACACACACACACACACACACACACA
The DNA here is from genome assembly GCF_019279795.1 of Protopterus annectens. Lineage (NCBI taxonomy): Eukaryota > Metazoa > Chordata > Ceratodontiformes > Protopteridae > Protopterus > Protopterus annectens. The sequence goes on along the minus strand of NC_056749.1, from coordinate 10,115,314 downwards.
CACACACACACACACACACACACACACACATTCTCTCTTTTATTGCTGAGGAGTTGTGTTTTTGTACTGTACATGTGCAGTGTACATCTTTGTACTTTGGGAACGAGGACACGCAATATACCTCTCAATGTCTTAGGACAATATACCTGGACAAAGCCAAAATAATGGGGAAAAATGGTCAAAACTGTGGACAGATTTAAATATTCTCTTATAAATTAACAAAGTTGCTTTTATAACAGGTTTTGCTTTACCATGCATTTTTCTGAAGGATATGAAGTCTGAAACTCAAATGTATGTCGTTAGTGACTTCAATTTTCAATAACCTTCCAGAAAATCACATATTTTATGAGGAGCAGACCAAATCTATGAGACAAAAAAACTGGACATTCTGTGAAAATCTTGACAGCTGAGAGACATAACATGCAGAAGAACAAAGTCATGTATTACAAGCGTAAGAATTAAATCAGCATGGAAATAACTTGTGATGTTTCTAGAAGTGTATGTCTCTGCAGTTAAGTGAAGAATGCTTTAGTGCAGGGTTTTGTATCTGTCACTGATGAATACATCATTCTAAAGAACAGATCACATGAAACTATAGAGCTGTGTTACTTATACACAGTATGAGACAGTTTATGGGTGTGTGTTTATTACAGTACAGTGTACAGATTGCTGCAAAGCATACAGAAACACAAAGGTGTGTATTTCTGCTGTACACTGTGTAACTTCAGATGAAAGAAATGTGAGTTTGTTAAGTGTAGAGATATACATTCATACTACACACAACCATACATGTTCGACAATAGAGAGCATGATACTGAATTGTTTAATTATTTGTCTATTCAGTCAGTTAACTGGATAGTTGCAACGACTAACTAGAAGCATCATGTTTCAATATGAGAGTGAGACAAACATGCAGAAATGCAAACAGACAATGTTCTTCATGTTTCACTGTTGCAGCCCTGACTTGCAGAATTTCTTGCCCTGAAAGCCCTTGGCTGGGTCAACTACCAGAGAAAAGATCTCCGTTTTCCATGGGCTGGCAGACATCCTGACCGATATCAGTACACTTGGGTATGTAGAGTGCCAGCTGACATCATGGCATCAGTCTTTTCTTGCCGTCGGAGCTCGAAGCAGTGTTTCAGTGCATTGGTTGGTCTGCACTAGAGAGACGTTGTCTGAAATCTAGGAAACCCATTGGAGAACTCTTTTTTTCTTGGTTTAACTCATGTCAGATAAGGTTAATAACTGTCTCCGTTGTGGTAAACAGATTCCACACCGTGCTTTCCATTCACTTTTTGTTACCTTTTAGGCCGATATCATGATGTACCTAACTGCTGTTTCTGTGCCCGTTTCAACTCTAGGACTATTAGATATAGGGGCGAGATCTTAGCTAGGCACCTTAGTCTCGCATCTCGTTCTCAGCTTCCGATGGCATCCATCAGTTTTTCCAAGGTTGTGTTCTCTCAACACAAGAGGGATAAAGAAAAGAGACCCAAGCTTAGGGCCCCAGATGACAATCTTTCTCTGTCAGCCAGTCCTCCAAGGCTCATGCTCGGTAAAGAAGGTGAGGGAATTTCACAAGCACTTTCCGCAGCTGAGTTGGTGGTGCAGGGCAGTGTCGAGAACCATTCAGAGTTTGACATGCCGTAGGGTCCCTGAACTTCTGCACAGGCCTTAACATGTGGTTTGCCATTCAGATCTTGGGCCACTCAACAGATCTCATCTTCCGATGAGCTTGCTTTAACTAGTGATGCTCCTTTGTAGTGTCAGCCTACACCAGTTATTCATTCTTCCAGAGAGACTGGCATCAGAGTTGCAGACACTACTAGGTCCAAGGCCAAAACAACCCCAAAGAAGGGAACGTCCTTAGGGCCTATGCTCAGGCCTACCAGCTCCCACTCACAGGGACATCAAAAGTATCTGGTCAGATTAGCTGAAGACGTAATCTCCCTAGTCAGACCTAGACACCCCCCATTGAGTCTTCCCCAGAGAAAAGAAAAATGCATCCTACCCCTGAAATACTTCCTGATCCCTTCGAATCTAATGAGGATTCTGACCAGGAGGAGTCTGTTTCTGATGAATGACCCTCCCTGACCTCATTTGAGAATTCAGATTCTGAACAAAACCTGGTTTTTGCTTCTCCCCAAAAGGGCATTACATTTGGAGAAACTCTTAATGCCATAAGAGAACATTTCCATTGGGAAGCCCAGGATTACCCACAGTCCAAAAAGAGGATTAGGGAATTTCTTGACATGCCAGAGCACAAGCCTCTTGCCATCCCTCCAGTTTTTTAGATGTTGTAGAGGATGTTTTCTTGGATTCCTTTGTGAATCCAGATTCCCTTCATCCACCTCTTGAAAACCAGACAGGGTTTATAAGGTGCTGAACTCACATACACATCTTTTTAAGAACCCTTCTGCTCATCCAGAGGTTGTCACCCCAGGGACCAAATGGGCTACAGACAGTTTCTCTAAAAATCTGTACCAACTGATAAAGAGAGCAGGGCTCTTGATAGATTTGGCAAAAAAGTTTACACTTCTGCCACCCTTAGCTATGAGGGCCCTTAACTGCCAATTCCACATGATTAAATACCAGCAGACCATTCAGTATCAGCTGAAGCAAACAAAATCAATACCCTTGAGGACAAGAACCTTTCCAAGGAATTATAAGACCTTTGTCACTCTAGCTGTCAAGTAGCTAGACATTCCTTACACTGTGGCTATAATGTTATGGAGGCTTCCAGCCAGGCTGCCGCCACTGGATCTGTTATTAGAAGGTGTGCATAGCTAAGGGAACAATCTCTCCCTGAGCATATCAAGTCAAAAGTTTTGGGTGCCCCTCTGGTCACGGAATTCTTCTTTGGGCCTAAATCTGAGGCTGTACTTAAGAAGATGGAAGATAAAGCTAAATCTATGCAAACTGTGAAAGACTTCCTCCAAGTTCAGCCTCCTAGGTTTAGTAGGAAGCATGCCTCTAAACACTGGTTCTTTCCCTCACAATCCAAATGCAGGCGGATGAAACACAGGAAGAAAAGGACGCACAGGCAACAACAATTACAAAGACCCAGGCAATGGACCTCAAACACTCCCAGGCAAGGGAGTTCTAAGCCCCTGGTTCCTAGCAGAGAGCAACAATGACTCATCCATCCCTCTCTCTCTCTTTGCACCCCCTCCCCCACAAGACTAGGAGGAAGATTATTTCTGTTCAAGGATAATTGGTCCCTCACCATTTCAGACAGGTGGGTTTTAAAATATTATTTCAAATGGCTACAAACTTACTTTCAAAAAGTCATTAAAATATTCAGGCTATCCAGACATTCCATCAAACCAGAGAACAGTGGCCCCTTCTCAGTTTCAGGATTTGTGCTCCCAGGGTTCAGTGAAGCCAGTTCCAAAACACCAAAAGGGAAAGGGTTCCTACACCAGGCTGTTTCTAGTTCCCAGAAAGGAAGGCTCTTGGCATCCCATTTTAGACCTGTCCACCCTCAATCATTCCCTGCTGGTTCCAAAATTCAAAATGTTAACTCTTCAAAAGCTGTTACCTGTGATAGCTCCTCAGGCCTTCATGGTCGCCCTAGATCTAAAAGATGTCTACTTCCACATTCCTATAGAGGAATCTCACAGAAGTTTTTTAGACTTCAGAGCAGGTACCAGTCACTTTCAATTTTCTGCATTGCACTTTGGCTTGTCTACTGCTTGCAGGGTCTTCACAAAGTGCTTAGCCTCTATAATCACCTTTTGCAGGATCAGAGGGTTCCAAATCTATCCCTACCAGGATGATTGTCTAATACAAGCCATGAGTCTGGCCAAACTCCACAAGGATCTGGGCTTTACCCAGAAGTTCTTGACCTCCCTGGGTTTTACCATAAATCTCAGCAAATCTAGCACAAATCTGCCCACCAGGATTATTTTCCTGGGGGCTCTTCTGGACTCATCCCTTCAAAAGGCCTTCTTAACCTCCAAACAAGGTCTCCTTCCTGATGCACTACTTCCAAAAGATCATGTGGAGACAATGTTTATCCACCAGGGATATCCTCAGAGCATTAGGCTACATGGCATTTTGTATCCTCAGTTATTTATTTATTTATTTACATTTGATTATGAGGTAGTGTCCAACTGGGTCTGAAACCCGTTTTCAGCAGATACCTGGGGAGAAAAGCTCCAGAAAAATTGAACAGCTAATAAAAATCATGATTCCTCTGGCCAGGCTGCACATGAGGAAATTCCAGTGGTACCTCAAAAATGTGTGGTGCCAGGACTCTCGGTCCCTGATGACTGAGATACAGCTGATCCCTTGTCTCAGAGAAGAGTTTGCATGATGGGTACAGGCTTGTGCCCAAATTCAGAGCCTTCCATTCAGATTTACTCCCCAGGACCAAACTCTCACCACAGATGCTCAGAGACAGCCAGGGGCACTTACTTTCAACACTTCCAATCCCAACAGAAGTGGCAGGTTCAGTTCAGAGGCAAACACATAAACTGGAAAGAGCTGATGGCACTACAAAAAGGTCAAGTAGAATTCAGAGAAAAATGGGAACCAGGGGTCCTGCTAGCCAAAACAGACACCACAGTCATGTGGTACGTAAACAAGTAGGGGGCACCCATTCCTGCCCTCTATGTCACCTTGTAATGCAGGTTTGGAAGACTGCTCACTCTCTGGGGTTGCATCTCTTGGCACAATACCTTCTAGGTGTTCAAAATACACTAGCAGATCACCTCATCAGAAACCTGATGGATCCCCACAAATGGAAACTGCATAGTCAGGAAATGGGGAGTCCCTCAGGTAGACTTCTTTGCCACCAAGCAAAAATGCAAAATGCTCAACTGAAAAGATTCTGCTGCAGGAGAAAGCTACACTCAGCCTGGAAGACAGATGTTTCAAGCTACACCCAGCCTGGAAGACAGATGTTTCAAGCTACACCCAGCCTGGAAGACAGATATTTCAAGCTACACTCAGCCTGGAAGACACATGTTTCAAGCTACACCCAGCCTGGAAGACAGATATTTTCTCTTTCTTTTGGACTGACAGCTTCATTTATGCATTCCCACCCTTACCTTTGCTTCCTCGCGTGCTTCTAAAATCAAGGGAAGAGGGGCCAAAAGCAATATTGATATCCCCAGACTGGCCCAGACAGCACTGGTATCCTCTGCTACTCCACCTAACCAACAAGAATCCATGGCAGTTACCTCAGAGGGTGGACCTATTGACTCACAACAAGGGTAGGGTTATACACCCCAGCCTGCAGACACTCCTACTGCATCCAGGATTGAGCTCACCCTAAGCAAGCAGGTTCAAGACATCCTTAAAGAGGCCAGAAGGCCTAGTACTAGGAAATCTTACTCAGCTAAATGGAAAAGATTTTTCATCTGGTGTCAGCAACTGGGCCAAAATCCTGCTTTAGCCAAGATGTCCATCATACTAGATTATGTGGTTAGTCTGGTTGACAAGGGCCTAGCCTATTCTTCCATCAAAATTCATGCCTCTACCATTTCGGCCCACATCCCTGTTCTTCTTCCTGTCTTTTCACACTCCCTGCTAAGGCAATTCCTTAGGGGATGATCCACATCAGACCTCCCAGAAGGCAACCCATCCCTCCATGGGACCTCAATTTTGTTCCGAAAAAACTGTCTATGCCTCCTTTTGAATCAGCAGCTTCTGCTAAATTAAAGTTTCTAACTTGGAAAACTGTCCTTTTGTTGGCTATTACCTCTATTAGGAGAGTCTCTGGGCTACAGGCTCTCATGGCAGTAGAACCATTCATCATCTTCCATCCAGATAGCGTCCCTTTCAGGACTAACCCTTCCTTTATGCCCAAGGTGGTGACAGACACATCCTTGAATCAAGCCATACACCTGCCCACCTTCTTTCCCAAGTCTCAGAACAGGAGGGGAAAGGATCCTACATTCTTTGGATGTACACAGGCAGCTCCATTACTATCTTAACAAAACTAAAACCTTGAGAAAATCAAACCAACTCTTTGTTGCCTTTGCCACCAGTTCTGAAGGGAAATCAGTTTCTAAACAGATTATTTCCAGATGGATCTCTCACTATTTCTCATTTTGTTACAGCCATAATGACAAGAAGTCATCTGAAACTGTAAGGACTCACTCCACTAGGGCTGCTGCTACTTCTGCTGACTTTCTAAAATGAGTCCCTAGCAAGGACATCCTAGAAGCTGCTACCTGGTCATCTGTGCATACCTTCACCAAACACTAGCACTTCTCAGCCTTTTCCAGGCCCAGAGCAGGATTTGCCACTGCCATTCTGTAGGGCATCCTATCCTTTCCCAAGTTTTCCTTCCACCCTTCTTTCAGCTTTGAGAATCATCCCACATGTTAAACACGAAGAACACAGTATAGTTGTGCACGCTTATCATAAATGTAGATGCCAGAGTGCATTCACTGTTGCAGTCATCTTTCCCTCCATCCTTCCCCATTAGCCTACAGGGTAGTCTGGTTCAAACTTCTTCTCAAACCAAGGGGAACACCGGATTTCTTTTTGCCTTCCCTTGCTTAGGTTCTCTATCTTAGGTTTTTTGCTTTAGGACCCATCTTGAGGGCTCCTACCTTCTAGGGAGCAAGAAAAAACTAATATCGTGATGATGGCTTGTTCCCTGTATACCCACTGATATCGTGATGATGGCTTGTTCCCTATATAACCACTGATATATGTGATGATAGCTTGTTCCCTATATACCCACGGATATCGTGATGATGGCTGGTTCCCTATATACCCACTGATATTGTGATGATAGCTGGTTCCCTATCTACCCACTGATATCGTGATGATGGCTTGTTCCCTATATACCCACTGATATCGTGATGATGGCTTGTTCCATATATAGCCACTGATATCGTGATGATGGCTGCTTCCCTATATACCCACTGATATTGTGATGATGGCTTGTTCCCGAGGATGAGTGAATGAGGGGTGGACTGATACAGTGTGTCACCACTGGATACAATAAGGCAGGAGGATGAGTGAAAGAAGGGTGGACTGATACAGTGTATCATCCACCGGATACAATAAGGCAGGAGGATGAGTGACTGAAGGGTGGACTGATACAGTGTGTCATCCACCGGATACAATAAGGCAGGAGGATGAGTGAATGAGGGGTGGACTGATACAGTGTGTCACCACCGGATACAATAAGGCAGGAGGATGAGTGAATGAAGGGTAGACTGATACAGTGTATCATCCACCGGATACAATAAGGCAGGAGGATGAGTGACTGAAGGGTGGACTGATACAGTGTATCATCCGTCGGATACGATAACGGAGGAGGATGAGTGACTGAAGGGTGGACTGATACAGTGTATCATCCACCGGATACTATAAGGCAGGAGGATGAGTGAATGAAGGGTGGACTGATACACTGTATCATCCACCGGATACAATAAGGCAGGAGGATGAGTGACTGAAGGGTGGACTGATACAGTGTATCATCCGTCGGATACGATAATGGAGGAGGATGAGTGAATGAAGGGTGGACTGATACAGTGTATCATTCGCCGGATACGATAACGCAGGAGGATGAGTGACTGAAGGGTGGACTGATACAGTGTGTCATCCACCGGATACAATAAGCAGGAGGATGAGTGAATGAAGGGTGGACTGATACACTGTATCATCCACCAGATACAATAAGGTAGGAGGATGAGTGAATGAAGGGTGGACTGATACAGTGTATCATCCACCGGATACAATAAGGCAGGAGGATGAGTGACTGAAGGATGGACTGATACAGTGTGTTATCCACCGGATACAATAAGGCAGGAGGATGAGTGACTGAAGGGTGGACTGATACAGTGTGTCATTCACCAGATACAATAAGGCAGGAGGATGAGTGACTGAAGGGTGGACTGATACAGTGTGTCATCCACCAGATACAATAATGTAGGAGGATAAGAGACTGAAGGCCTATGTTGAGAGGCTGAGCTCTCTCAACATAGGACTGGCAAGACCAGACAGGAGGAGAAGGTAACCACACACACCACAAACCCAGTCTCACATAGTACTATCACAACCTCAAATCATACACATAAATACACAAAGACATACTCAGATGCTCTGATCAAAAATCTACCAAAACAGCAGAGGCCAACAAAGAAGACACCCAAACAACTGCCACCTCAGGACACAACACATGCAACACATAGACCACATAGTCAGTGTGCCAAACAGTCACAGCCCTTAAGGCCAAACACAATGCCAGACACACTCGTCATTGGTGACCCCATAGTCAGACACACTGACGTCCCGCTCACCAGATTGAGTAAGGAGAAGGTCACAGTAAGCTGCCTGTCGGGCGCTAGAATCCGCCACATAACGCAAGCACTCAGGTCTCTCAACAGCAGGTAGAAGTACGACTCTGTCACTGTCCACGCCGGTGTAAATGACCTGAGACGTACCTCCTTGGACTACATGAAAAGAGACATAGAGGAGCTCTCTGATTATATAGCCCAGGCAGGTATGACCCTGACCTTGAGCAGTATCCTTCCTTCACCAAGAATGATGCCACAATACAGAGACAAGATGATCAGCTTTAATAATTGGCTTAAACTCTGGTGTCATTCAAAGGGGATCCAATGTCTGTCTGCCTGGGATGACATGCTGGACAAGCCACGCTGCTTCGCAAGGGACGGCTTGCACCTGTCACCCCTGGTCTTCCGGATATTGGCAAAGGCTCTTGCCACCCCCATAGTGCCTTTTTTAGGCAAGGCTCAAATTCTAAAGCTACCACCCTAGAACACAAAAAAGAAAAAAACTAAGGGTAATGCTGCTCAATGCCAGAAGTCTCAACCTCAAGATGCACGCACTCGAGGCCCTTCTCAGTATGGAGAACATCGATGTCTGTGCTGTGACTGAAACCTGGTTCAAGGCTCCCAAGAGCACCCCGGCACTATCAGGTTTTACCTCATATCATGCGTTCCGGCCCCAAAATCCGGACAACACCAAGAAAGGAGGGGGGGTGTCTATATTCATCAAGGACACCCACACCTCAAGGTTGGTGGCAACGCACGATGCATCGGAGACCATCCAGGTGCAATTAACCATAGGCAAGACTGCTCTGCAATTTGTAGCATGTTACAGACCACCCTCTCAATCTCAGGAACCTCACACAGCCTTCCTGAAGACACTGGAGGGGATAAATGTATCTCCAAACACCATCATACTAGGTGACTTCAACTACCCGAATATAGACTGGGATCACTACTCAAGCCCCAACACTCTAGCCCAAAGGTTCCTAGAGTTCATAAACTCAAATACCATGGAACAACTAGTCACCATCCCCACAAGAGGAGATAACATACTAGATCTCATCATCACGAACATGGGATCACAATGTTCAACACCGGAAGTATACCCCTCACTGGTGAGATCAGACCATAAACTAATCTCACTGGAAGTCCACATCCCGCCCCCACCTGAGATAAAAAAGACTACAGTGAAGAACTTCTCAAAAGCCGACTTCACACTTCTAAAGACTAGTGTGGTTTCTTTTAAGGCCCCTGAGCCTGCGGAAACCATTACTCAAGCCACTGAATCACTTACAAATGCCTTCTACCAGCACCTACAGGACTGCATGGATCAGGAAATCCCAAACAAAACAAAGACTCTTTGTACCAAAGGCAAGCGTCCAGTCTGGTGGACCCCAGCCATAAACAAGCTCTACAACAAAAGGAGGAAGCTACTACAAGATAGAGCAAAATCCTTAAAAGGGAAGACACCTTTGATCATTATAAGTAAAAAACTAAGATCTCTCATAAAATCATCCAAGGCAAAGTTTGAGAGAAAAGTCGCTAAGGACTCAAAAGACAATCATAAGACCTTCTTTAGCTATGTTAGAAACCTGTGAGGAAACTCCCAGATATGCTCAGAATTAGTTCAAAATGATGTAAAAATTACTGAACCTACAGACATTGCCAACATACTGGCTGACAGGTTCAGTGCAAACTTCTCCCCCCCTAAAGGTGAGATATCTATACCAGAGGATTGTAGCCCCCCAAACATCTCTAACGCTCAGGTGAGAACTGCTCTCTCCAAGGCAAAAAACACAGCATCCATGGGACCAGATGGTGTCCCCGGTTGTGTGCTCCACGAACTCAATGAGGAATTAAACCCGCAGTTAGGGCAGCTGTTTAATCTTAGCCTCACCTCAGGATACGTACCCAAGGAGTGGTGTACGGCAACTGTGGTCCCACTTCACAAAGGCGGTGCCTCCACCGACCCTGGAAATTACCGTCCCATCAGCTTGACAAGCCTGATCTGCAAAGCTATGGAAAGGATTGTAATGGAATTCATAAATAAAGACATAGGGAACTTGCAGACTTTGGATCCGACCCAGTTTGGCTTTGTCAAAGGCAGATCATGCCTTTTAAACTTAGTTGACTTTTTCAAAACAGTTACCAAGGCCATTGATGAGGAAAAGGCAGTCCACACAGCCTACCTCGACCTGGCGAAGGCTTTCGACACAATACCCCACTCAGGTATCACTGAAAAACTCATCAGCTTAAATGTAAACCCATACGTTACAAGATGGGTTGAAAACTGGCTAAGTGACAGAACCCACAGGGTCAGAGTTGCTGGCGCCATGTCAGACTCAAAGCCTGTCACAAGTGGTGTCCCACAGGGCTCAGTCCTGGGCCCACTCTTGTTCGGCATCTACTTTTCGGAAGTACAAGCAAACACAGGAGGGTTATGGCTGTCAAAATTTGCAGAAGACTGCAAACTGGGCGCCATAGTTGAGAACACATCTGACACAGATATCCTTCAGAAGGGTCTTATGGAAATGGATAACTGGTGCCAGAGCCATGGCCTGAAGTTAAATGCCAAAAAATGCATAGTCATACCCTTCGGGAAAAACAAGGTTACCCCTAGCTACCATATAGGCGGCAATCCACTAAGCACAGAAGAGGTTATCAGGGATCTGGGGACCCAGGTTGACAGTAACCTTTTGTTTGACACTCACATTGCCAAAGTAGTTAGGAAGACCTTTTACATTGCCCACCTGATCATGAAGGGATTCACATCTAGATCAAGGGAGGTCATCATCCCCCTGTACTCATCACTCATCAGACCAATGATTGAGTACAATGCCCCATTCGGAATGTATCTGACATGACACCTGCAGCAACTGGAAAGGCCCCAAAAGTTCCTCACCAAAAGGATAAAGGGTCTCAAAAACATGTCTTATGCTGCCCGGCTGAAGGAACTCCAGCTCTATTCAGTCACTTACCGTCTGCTCAGAGGTGACCTGTGCCTGACATACAAGGCCATGTCCAACCCGGAATTGATGAACATGCTTCACCTCAAAAAAAATCTAGATCCCTCAGAACTACAAGGGCGGGAGACTTAAACCTTGACACGGTTATTAATAGGACGTGTTGGAGGGACAGATTCATCACCCAAAGACTACCTATGCTGTGGAAAAAAATCCCGGTACATGTGAGGCAGAGCACCTCGCTGGCTTTGTTCAAGAGAAATCTTGACCAATGGATGGGAGATTGCAGATATACCCCAGGGATTATCTCAGTGTCACTGCTTGACAGAGGCACAGCAAAATAATGGGCATAGTATCCTTCAAACTAAAGGGGTGGCGAAAGCCACAAAACTCTGGGCTAGGCTTATAAATGCCCTTGGACAGACAGCCTAGTATGAACCTATGAACCTATGAACCTAAGGGTGGATTGATACAGTATGTCGTCCACCAGATACAATAAGGCAGAAGGATGAATGACTGAAGGGTGGACTGATACAGTGTGTCACCACCAGATACAATAAGGCAGGAGGATGGAGTGAATGAAGGGTGGACTGATACAGTGTGTCATGCTCCAGATACAATAAGGCAGGAGGATGAGTGACTGAAGGATGGACTGATACAGTGTATCATCTGCCGGATACAATAAGGCAGGAGGATGAGTGACTGAAGGGTAGACTGATACAGTATACCATCCACTGGATACAATAAGGCAGGATGATGAGTGAATGAAGGGTGGACTAATACAGTGTATCATCCGCCGGATACAATAATGGAGGAGGATGAATGACTAAAGGGTGGACTGATACAGTGTATCATCCACCAGATACAATAAGGTAGGAGGATGAGTGACTGAAGGGTGGACTGATACAGTATATCATCCGACGGATACAATAAGGCAGGAGGATGAGTGACTCAAGGGTGGACTGATACAGTGTGTCATGCTCCGGATACAATAAGGCAGGAGGATGAGTGACTGAAGGGTGTACTGGTACAGTGTGTCATGTAATGGATACAGTAAGGCAGGAGGATGAGTGACTGAAGGGTGGACTAATACAGTGTATCATCCACCAGATACAATAAGGCATGAGGATGAGTGACTGAAGGGTGAAATGATACAGTGTATCATCCACTGGATACATTAAGGCAGGAGGGTGAGTGCATGAGTGGAGGACTGATACAGTGTGTCATCTACCAGATACAATAAAGCAGGAGGATGAGTGACTGAAGGGTGTGCTGGTACAGTGTGTCATCCACCAGATACAATAAGGCAGGAGGATGAGTGAATGAAGGGTGGACTGATACAATGCATCATCCACCGGATACACTAAGGCAGGAGGAAGAGTGAATGAAGGGTGGACTGATACAGTCTATCATCTGCCGGATACAATAAGGCAGGAGGATGATTGAATGAAGGGTGGACTGATACAGTGTGTCATCCACCAGATACAATAAGGCAGGGGGATGATTGAATGAAGGGTGGACTGATACAGTGTGTCATCCACCAGATACAATAAGGCAGAAGGATGAGTGACTGAAGGGTGGACTGATACAGTGCGTCACCACTGGACACAATAAGGCAGGAGGATGAGTGACTGAAGGGTGGACTGATACAGTCTATCATACTACGGATACAATAAGGCAGGAGGATGAGTGACTGAAGGATGGACTGATACAGTTTATCATCCGGCGGATAGAATAAGGCAGGAGGATGAGTGAATGAGGGGTGGACTGATACAGTGTGTCATCCACCAGATACAATAAGGGAGGAGGAAGAATGACTGAAAGGTGGACTGATACAGTGTGTCATCTGACGGATACAATAAGGCAGGAGGATGAGTGACTGATGGGTGAACTGATACAGTGTATCATCCACCGAATAAAATAAGGCAAGAGGATGAGTGACTGAAGGGTGGACTAATACAGTGTGTCATCCACCGGATACAATAAGTCAGAAGGATGAGTGATTGAAGGGTGGACTGATACAGTGTGTCACCACCAGATACAATAAGGCAGGAGGATGAGTGAAAGAAGGGTGGACTGATACAGTGTATCATCCACCGGATACAGTAAGGCAGGAGGATGAGAAACTGAAGGGTGGACTGATACAGTGTGTTATCCACCGGATACAATAAGGCAGGAGGATGAGTGAATGAAGAGTGGACTGATAAAGTGTCTCATCCACTGGATACAATAAGGTAGGAGGATGAGTGGCTGAAGGGTGGACTGATACAGTGTGTCATCCACCGGATACAATAAGGCAGGAGGATGAGTGACTGAAGGGTGGACTGATGCAGTGTGTCATCCTCCGGATACAATAAGGCAGGAGGATGAGTGACTGAAGGGTGGACTGATACAGTGTGTCATCCACCGGATACAATAAGGTAGGAGGATGAGAGACTGAAGGGTGGATTGATACAGTGTGTCATCCACCAGATACAATAAGGCAGAAGGATGAGTGACTGAAGGGTGGACTGATACAATGTGTCACCACCAGATACAATAAGGCAGGAGGATGAGTGAATGAAGGGTGGACTGATACAGTGTATCATCCACCGGATACAATAATGCAGGAGGATGAGTGACTGAAGGGTAGACTGATACAGTGTATCATCCCCCGGATACAATAAGGCAGAAGAATGAGTGACTGAAGGGTGTACTGGTACAGTGTGTCATCTGATGGATACAATAAGGCAGGAGGATGAGTGACTGAAGAGTGGATTAATACAGTGTATCATCCACCGGATACAATAAGGCATCAGGATAAGTGACTGAAGGGTAGACTGATACAGTGTATCAACCACCGGATATAATAAGGCAGGAGGATGAGTGACTGAAGGGTGGACTGATGCATTTTGTCATCCACCAGATACAATAAGGCAGGATGATGAGTGAATGAAGGGTGCACTGATACAGTGTATCGTCTGCCGGATACAATAAGGCAGGAGGATGAGTGACTGAAGGGTGGAATGATACTGTGTGTCATCCACCGGATAAACTAAGGCAGGAGGAAGAGTGAATGAAGGGTGGACTGATACAGTCTATCATCTGCCGGATACAATAAGGCAGGAGAATGAGTGAATGAGGGGTGGACTGATACAGTGTGTCATCCACCGGATACAATAAGGCAGGAGGATGAGTGACTGAAGGGTGGACTGATACAGTGTGTCATCCACCAGATACAATAAGGCAGGAGGATGAGTGAATGAAGGGTGGACTGATACAATGCATCATCCGCCGGATACACTAAGGCAGGAGGAAGAGTGAATGAAGGGTGGACTGATACAGTCTATCATCTGCCGGATACAATAAGGCAAGAGGATGAGTGACTGAAGGGTGGAATGATACAGTGTATCATACTCCGGATACAATAAGGCAGGAGGATGAGTGACTGAAGGATGGACTGATACAGTTTATCATCCGCCGGATACAATAAGGCAGGAGGATGAGTGAATGAGGGGTGGACTGATACAGTGTGTCATCCACCAGATACAATAAGGGAGGAGGAAGAGTGACTGAAAGGTGGACTGATACAGTGTGTCATCTGACGGATACAATAAGGCAGGAGGATGAGTGACTGATGGGTGAACTGATACAGTGTATCATCCACCGGATACAATAAGGCAAGAGGATGAGTGACTGAAGGGTGGACTAATACAGTGTGTCATCCACCGGATACAATAAGGCAGAAGGATGAGTGATTGAAGGGTGGACTGATACAGTGTGTCACCACCGGATACAATAAGGCAGGAGGATGAGTGAAAGAAGGGTGGACTGATACAGTGTATCATCCACCGGATACAGTAAGGCAGGAGAATGAGTGACTGAAGGGTGGACTGATACAGTGTGCTATCCACCGGATACAATAAGGCAGGAGGATGAGTGAATGAAGAGTAGACTGATACAGTGTGTCATCCACCGGATACAATAAGGTAGGAAGATGAGTGACTGAAGGGTGGACTGATACAGTGTATCATTCGCCGGATACAATAAGGCAGGCGGATGAGTGACTGAATGGTAGACTGATGCAGTGTGTCATCTTCCGGATACAATAAGGCAAGAGGATGAGTGACTGAAGGGTGGACTGATACAGTGTGTCATCCACCGGATACAATAAGGTAGGAGGATGAGAGACTGAAGGGTGGATTGATACAGTGTATCATCCACCGGATACAATATGGCAGGAGGATGAGTGACTGAAGGGTAGACTGATACAGTGTATCATCCCCCGGATACAATAAGGCAGGAGGATGAGTGACTGAAGGGTGTACTGGTACAGTGTGTCATCTGATGGATACAATAAGGCAGGAGGATGAGTGACTGAAGAGTGGACCAATACAGTGTGTCATCCACCAGATACAATAAGGCAGGATGATGAGTGAATGAAGGGTGCACTGATACAGTGTATCATCCGCCGGATACAATAAGGCAGGAGGATGAGTGACTGAAGGGTGGAATGATACCGTGTGTCATCCACCAGATAAACTACGGCAAGAAGAAGAGTGAATGAAGGGTGGACTGATACAGTCTATCATCTGCCGGATACAATAAAGCAGGAGGATGAGTGACTGAAGGGTGGACTGATACAGTGTGTCATCCACCGGATACAGTAAGGCAGGAGGATGAGAAACTGAAGGGTGGACTGATACAGTGTGTTATCCACCGGATACAATAAGGCAGGAGGATGAGTGAATGAAGAGTGGACTGATAAAGTGTCTCATCCACTGGATACAATAAGGTAGGAGGATGAGTGGCTGAAGGGTGGACTGATACACTGTATCATTCGCCCGATACAATAAGGCAGGCAGATGAGTGACTGAATGGTGGACTGATGCAGTGTGTCATCCTCCGGATACAATAAGGCAGGAGGATGAGTGACTGAAGGGTGGACTGATACAGTGTGTCATCCACGGATACAATAAGGTAGGAGGATGAGAGACTGAAGGGTGGATTGATACAGTGTGTCATCCACCAGATACAATAAGGCAGAAGGATGAGTGACTGAAGGGTGGACTGATACAATGTGTCACCACCAGATACAATAAGGCAGGAGGATGAGTGAATGAAGGGTGGACTGATACAGTGTATCATCCACGGATACAATAATGCAGGAGGATGAGTGACTGAAGGGTAGACTGATACAGTGTATCATCCCCCGGATACAATAAGGCAGAAGAATGAGTGACTGAAGGGTGTACTGGTACAGTGTGTCATCTGATGGATACAATAAGGCAGGAGGATGAGTGACTGAAGAGTGGATTAATACAGTGTATCATCCACGGATACAATAAGGCATCAGGATGAGTGACTGAAGAGTAGACTGATACAGTGTATCAACCACCGGATATAATAAGGCAGGAGGATGAGTGACTGAAGGGTGGACTGATGCAGTTTGTCATCCACCAGATACAATAAGGCAGGATGATGAGTGAATGAAGGGTGCACTGATACAGTGTATCATCTGCGGATACAATAAGGCAGGAGGATGAGTGACTGAAGGGTGGAATGATACTGTGTGTCATCCACGGATACAATAAGGCAGGAGGATGAGTGACTGAAGGGTGGACTGATACAGTGTGTCATCCACCAGATACAATAAGGCAGGAGGATGAGTGAATGAAGGGTGGACTGATACAATGCATCATCCGCCGGATACACTAAGGCAGGAGGAAGAGTGAATGAAGGGTGGACTGATACAGTCTATCATCTGCCGGATACAATAAGGCAGGAGAATGAGTGAATGAGCGGTGGACTGATACAGTGTGTCATCCACCGGATACAATAAGGCAGGAGGATGAGTGACTGAAGGGTGGACTGATACAGTGTGTCATCCACCAGATACAATAAGGCAGGAGGATGAGTGAATGAAGGGTGGACTGATACAATGCATCATCCGCCGGATACACTAAGGCAGGAGGAAGAGTGAATGAAGGGTGGACTGATACAGTCTATCATCTGCCGGATACAATAAGGCAGGAGGATGAGTGACTGAAGGGTGGAATGATACAGTGTATCATACTCCGGATACAATAAGGCAGGAGGATGAGTGACTGAAGGATGGACTGATACAGTTTATCATCCGCCGGATACAATAAGGCAGGAGGATGAGTGAATGAGGGGTGGACTGATACAGTGTGTCATCCAGCAGATACAATAAGGGAGGAGGAAGAGTGACTGAAAGGTGGACTGATACAGTGTGTCATCTGACGGATACAATAAGGCAGGAGGATGAGTGACTGATGGGTGAACTGATACAGTGTATCATCCACCGGATACAATAAGGCAAGAGGATGAGTGACTGAAGGGTGGACTAATACAGTGTGTCATCCACCGGATACAATAAGGCAGAAGGATGAGTGATTGAAAGGTGGACTGATACAGTGTGTCACCACCGGATACAATAAGGCAGGAGGATGAGTGAAAGAAGGGTGGACTGATACAATGTATCATCCACCAGATACAGTAAGGCAGGAGAATGAGTGACTGAAGGGTGGACTGATACAGTGTGCTATCCACCGGATACAATAAGGCAGGAGGATGAGTGAATGAAGAGTAGACTGATACAGTGTGTCATCCTCCGGATACAATAAGGTAGGAAGATGAGTGACTGAAGGGTGGACTGATACAGTGTATCACTCTTGGATACAATAAGGCAGGCGGATGAGTGACTGAATGGTAGACTGATGCAGTGTGTCATCCTCCGGATACAATAAGGCAGGAGGATGAGTGACTGAAGGGTGGACTGATACAGTGTGTCATCCACCGGATACAATAAGGTAGGAGGATGAGAGACTGAAGGGTGGATTGATACAGTGTATCATCCACGGATACAATATGGCAGGAGGATGAGTGACTGAAGGGTAGACTGATACAGTGTATCATCCCCCGGATACAATAAGGCAGGAGGATGAGTGACTGAAGGGTGTACTGGTACAGTGTGTCATCTGATGGATACAATAAGGCAGGAGGATGAGTGACTGAAGAGTGGACCAATACAGTGTATCATCCACGGATACAATAAGGCATGAGGATGAGTGACTGAAGGGTGGACTGATACAGTGTATCATCCACGGATATAATAAGGCAGGAGGATGAGTGACTGAAGGGTGGACTGATGCAGTGTGTCATCCACCAGATACAATAAGGCAGGATGATGAGTGAATGAAGGGTGCACTGATACAGTGTATCATCCGCCGGATACAATAAGGCAGGAGGATGAGTGACTGAAGGGTGGAATGATACCGTGTGTCATCCACCAGATAAACTACGGCAGGAAGAAGAGTGAATGAAGGGTGGACTGATACAGTCTATCATCTGCCGGATACAATAAGGCAGGAGGATGAGTGAATGAGGGGTGGACTGATACAGTGTGTCATCCACCGGATACAATAAGGCAGGAGGATGAGTGACTGAAGGGTGGACTGATACAGTGTTTCATCCACCAGATACAATAAGGCAGGAGGTGAGTGAATGAAGGGTGGACTGATACAATGCATCATCCGCTGGATACACTAAGGCAGGAGGAAGAGTGAATGAAGGGTGGACTGATACAGTCTATCATCTGCCGGATACAATAAGGCAGGAGGATGAGTGAATGAGGGGTGGACTGATACAGTGTGTCATCCACCGGATACAATAAGGCAGGAGGATGAGTGAATGAAGGCTGGACTGATACAGTCTATCATCTGACGGATACAATAAGGCAGGAGGATGAGTGACTGAAGGGTGGACTGATACAGTGTGTCATCCACCGGATACAATAAGGCTGGAGGATGAGTGAATGAAGGGTGGACTGATACAGTGTGTCATCCACCAGATACAATAAGGCAGAAGGATGAGTGACTGAAGGGTGGACTGATGCAGTGTGTCACCACTGGATACAATAAGACAGGAGGATGAGTGACTGAAGGGTGGACTGATAGTGTCATACTCTGGATACAATAAGGCAGGAGGATGAGTGACTGAAGGATGGACTGATACAGTTTATCATCCGCCGGATACAATAAGGCATGAGGATGAGTGAATGAGGGGTGGACTGATACAGTCTATCATCTGCCGGATACAATAAGGCATGAGGATGAGTGAATGAGGGGTGGACTGATACAGTCTATCATCTGCCGGATACAATAAGGCAGGAGGATGAGTGACTGAAGGGTGGACTGATACAGTGTATCATCCACCGGATACAATATGGCAGGGGGATGATTGAATGAAGGGTGGACTGATACAGTGTGTCATCCACCAGATACAATAAGGCAGAAGGATGAGTGACTGAAGGGTGGACTGATACAGTGTGTCACCACTGGACACAATAAGGCAAGAGGATGAGTGACTGAAGGGTGGACTGATACAGTCTATCA
Source organism: Protopterus annectens (assembly GCF_019279795.1). Classification (NCBI taxonomy): domain Eukaryota; kingdom Metazoa; phylum Chordata; order Ceratodontiformes; family Protopteridae; genus Protopterus; species Protopterus annectens. The sequence continues at coordinate 10,095,694 of NC_056749.1, read as the reverse complement.
TACTACGGATACAATAAGGCAGGAGGATGAGTGACTGAAGGATGGACTGATACAGTTTATCATCCGGCGGATACAATAAGGCAGGAGGATGAGTGAATGAGGGGTGGACTGATACAGTGTGTCATCCACCAGATACAATAAGGGAGGAGGAAGAATGACTGAAAGGTGGACTGATACAGTGTGTCATCTGACAGATACAATAAGGCAGAAGGATGAGTGACTGATGGGTGAACTGATACAGTGTATCATCCACCGAATAAAATAAGGCAAGAGGATGAGTGACTGAAGGGTGGACTAATACAGTGTGTCATCCACCAGATACAATAAGGCAGAAGGATGAGTGATTGAAGGGTGGACTGATACAGTGTGTCACCACCGGATACAATAAGGCAGGAGGATGAGTGAAAGAAGGGTGGACTGATACAGTGTATCATCCACCGGATACAGTAAGGCAGGAGGATGAGAAACTGAAGGGTGGACTGATACAGTGTGTTATCCACCGGATACAATAAGGCAGGAGGATGAGTGAATGAAGAGTGGACTGATACAGTGTCTCATCCACTGGATACAATAAGGTAGGAGGATGAGTGGCTGAAGGGTGGACTGATACACTGTATCATTTGCCCGATACAATAAGGCAGGCAGATGAGTGACTGAATGGTGGACTGATGCAGTGTGTCATCCTCCGGATATAATAAGGCAGGAGGATGAGTGACTGAAGGGTGGACTGATACAGTGTGTCATCCACCGGATACGATAAGGTAGGAGGATGAGAGACTGAAGGGTGGATTGATACAGTGTGTCGCTCACCAGATACAATAAGGCAGAAGGATGAGTGACTGAAGGGTGGACTGATACAATGTGTCACCACCAGATACAATAAGGCAGGAGAATGAGTGAATGAAGGGTGGACTGATACAGTGTATCATCCACCGGATACAATAATGCAGGAGGATGAGTGACTGAAGGGTAGACTGATACAGCGTATCATCCCCCGGATACAATAAGGCAGAAGGATGAGTGACTGAAGGGTGTACTGGTACAGTGTGTCATCTGATGGATACGATAAGGCAGGAGGATGAGTGACTGAAGAGTGGATTAATACAGTGTATCATCCACCGGATACAATAAGGCATCAGGATGAGTGACTGAAGGGTGGACTGATACAGTGTATCAACCACTGGATATAATAAGGCAGGAGGATGAGTGACTGAAGGGTGGACTGATGCAGTTGGTCATCCGCCAGATACAATAAGGCAGGAGGATGAGTGAATGAAGGGTGCACTGATACAGTGTATCATCTGCCGGATACAATAAGGCAGGAGGATGAGTGACTGAAGGGTGGACTGATACAGTCTATCATCTGCTGGATACAATAAGGCAGGAGAATGAGTGAATGAGGGGTGGACTGATACAGTGTGTCATCCACCGGATACAATAAGGCAGGAGGTTGAGTGACTGAAGGGTGGACTGATACAGTGTGTCATCCACCAGATACAATAAGGCAGGAGGATGAGTGAATGAAGGATGGACTGATACAATGCATCATCCGCCGGATACACTAAGGCAGGAGGAAGAGTGAATGAAGGGTGGACTGATACAGTCTATCATCTGCCGGATACAATAAGGCAGGAGGATGAGTGACTGAATGGTGGACTGATACAGTGTATCATACTCCGGATACAATAAGGCAGGAGGATGAGTGACTGAAGGATGGACTGATACAGTTTATCATCCGCCGGATACAATAAGGCAGGAGGATGAGTGAATGAGGGGTGGACTGATACAGTGTGTCATCCACCAGATACAATAAGGGAGGAGGAAGAGTGACTGAAAGGTGGACTGATACAGTGTGTCATCTGACGGATACAATAAGGCAGGAGGATGAGTGACTGATGGGTGAACTGATACAGTGTATCATCCACGCATACAATAAGGCAAGAGGATGAGTGACTGAAGGGTGGACTAATACAGTGTGTCATCCACGGATACAATAAGGCAGAAGGATGAGTGATTGAAGGGTGGACTGATACAGTGTGTCACCACCGGATACAATAAGGCAGGAGGATGAGTGAAAGAAGGGTGGACTGATACAGTGTATCATCTACCGGATACAGTAAGGCAGGAGGATGAGTGACTGAAGGGTGGACTGATACAGTGTGCTATCCACGGATACAATAAGGCAGGAGGATGAGTGAATGAAGAGTGGACTGATACAGTGTGTCATCCACCGGATACAATAAGGTGGGAAGATGAGTGACTGAAGGGTGGACTGATACAGTGTATCATTCGCCGGATACAATAAGGCAGGCGGATGAGTGACTGAATGGTGGACTGATGCAGTGTGTCATCCTCCGGATACAATAAGGTAGGAGGATGAGAGACTGAAGGGCGGATTGATACAGTGTATCATCCACGGATACAATATGGCAGGAGGATGAGTGACTGAAGGGTAGACTGATACAGTGTATCATCCCCCGGATACAATAAGGCAGGAGGATGAGTGACTGAAGGGTGTACTGATACAGTGTGTCATCTGATGGATACAATAAGGCAGGAGGATGAGTGACTGAAGAGTGGACCAATACAGTGTATCATCCACCGGATACAATAAGGCATGAGGATGAGTGACTGAAGGGTGGACTGATACAGTGTATCATCCACTGGATATAATAAGGCAGGAGGATGAGTGACTGAAGGGTGGACTGATGCAGTGTGTCATCCACCAGATACAATAAGGCAGGATGATGAGTGAATGAAGGGTGCACTGATACAGTGTATCATCCCCGGATACAATAAGGCAGGAGGATGAGTGACTGAAGGGTGGAATGATACCGTGTGTCATCCACCAGATAAACTACAGCAGGAGGAAGAGTGAATGAAGGGTGGACTGATACAGTCTATCATCTGCCGGATACAATAAGGCAGAAGGATGAGTGAATGAGGGGTGGACTGATACAGTGTGTCATCCACCGGATACAATAAGGCAGGAGGATGAGTGACTGAAGGGTGGACTGATACAGTGTTTCATCCACCAGATACAATAAGGCAGGAGGATGAGTGAATGAAGGGTGAACTGATACAGTCTATCATCTGTCGGATACAATAAGGCAGGAGGATGAGTGAATGAGGGTGGACTGATACAGTGTGTCATCCACGGATACAATAAGGTAGGAGGATGAGAGACTGAAGGGCGGATTGATACAGTGTATCATCCACGGATACAATATGGCAGGAGGATGAGTGACTGAAGGGTAGACTGATACAGTGTATCATCCCCCGGATACAATAAGGCAGGAGGATGAGTGAATGAAGGGTGTACTGGTACAGTGTGTCATCTGATGGATACAATAAGGCAGGAGGATGAGTGACTGAAGAGTGGACCAATACAGTGTATCATCCACCGGATACAATAAGGCATGAGGATGAGTGACTGAAGGGTGGACTGATACAGTGTATCATCCACCGGATATAATAAGGCAGGAGGATGAGTGACTGAAGGGTGGACTGATGCAGTGTGTCATCCACCAGATACAATAAGGCAGGATGATGAGTGAATGAAGGGTGCACTGATACAGTGTATCATCCGCCGGATACAATAAGGCAGGAGGATGAGTGACTGAAGGGTGGAATGATACCGTGTGTCATCCACCAGATAAACTACGGCAAGAAGAAGAGTGAATGAAGGGTGGACTGATACAGTCTATCATCTGCCGGATACAATAAAGCAGGAGGATGAGTGACTGAAGGGTGGACTGATACAGTGTGTCATCCACCGGATACAGTAAGGCAGGAGGATGAGAAACTGAAGGGTGGACTGATACAGTGTGTTATCCACCGGATACAATAAGGCAGGAGGATGAGTGAATGAAGAGTGGACTGATAAAGTGTCTCATCCACTGGATACAATAAGGTAGGAGGATGAGTGGCTGAAGGGTGGACTGATACACTGTATCATTCGCCCGATACAATAAGGCAGGCAGATGAGTGACTGAATGGTGGACTGATGCAGTGTGTCATCCTCCGGATACAATAAGGCAGGAGGATGAGTGACTGAAGGGTGGACTGATACAGTGTGTCATCCACCGGATACAATAAGGTAGGAGGATGAGAGACTGAAGGGTGGATTGATACAGTGTGTCATCCACCAGATACAATAAGGCAGAAGGATGAGTGACTGAAGGGTGGACTGATACAATGTGTCACCACCAGATACAATAAGGCAGGAGGATGAGTGAATGAAGGGTGGACTGATACAGTGTATCATCCACCGGATACAATAATGCAGGAGGATGAGTGACTGAAGGGTAGACTGATACAGTGTATCATCCCCCGGATACAATAAGGCAGAAGAATGAGTGACTGAAGGGTGTACTGGTACAGTGTGTCATCTGATGGATACAATAAGGCAGGAGGATGAGTGACTGAAGAGTGGATTAATACAGTGTATCATCCACCGGATACAATAAGGCATCAGGATGAGTGACTGAAGAGTAGACTGATACAGTGTATCAACCACCGGATATAATAAGGCAGGAGGATGAGTGACTGAAGGGTGGACTGATGCAGTTTGTCATCCACCAGATACAATAAGGCAGGATGATGAGTGAATGAAGGGTGCACTGATACAGTGTATCATCTGCCGGATACAATAAGGCAGGAGGATGAGTGACTGAAGGGTGGAATGATACTGTGTGTCATCCACCGGATACAATAAGGCAGGAGGATGAGTGACTGAAGGGTGGACTGATACAGTGTGTCATCCACCAGATACAATAAGGCAGGAGGATGAGTGAATGAAGGGTGGACTGATACAATGCATCATCCGCCGGATACACTAAGGCAGGAGGAAGAGTGAATGAAGGGTGGACTGATACAGTCTATCATCTGCCGGATACAATAAGGCAGGAGAATGAGTGAATGAGGGGTGGACTGATACAGTGTGTCATCCACCGGATACAATAAGGCAGGAGGATGAGTGACTGAAGGGTGGACTGATACAGTGTGTCATCCACCAGATACAATAAGGCAGGAGGATGAGTGAATGAAGGGTGGACTGATACAATGCATCATCCGCCGGATACACTAAGGCAGGAGGAAGAGTGAATGAAGGGTGGACTGATACAGTCTATCATCTGCCGGATACAATAAGGCAGGAGGATGAGTGACTGAAGGGTGGAATGATACAGTGTATCATACTCCGGATACAATAAGGCAGGAGGATGAGTGACTGAAGGATGGACTGATACAGTTTATCATCCGCCGGATACAATAAGGCAGGAGGATGAGTGAATGAGGGGTGGACTGATACAGTGTGTCATCCAGCAGATACAATAAGGGAGGAGGAAGAGTGACTGAAAGGTGGACTGATACAGTGTGTCATCTGACGGATACAATAAGGCAGGAGGATGAGTGACTGATGGGTGAACTGATACAGTGTATCATCCACCGGATACAATAAGGCAAGAGGATGAGTGACTGAAGGGTGGACTAATACAGTGTGTCATCCACCGGATACAATAAGGCAGAAGGATGAGTGATTGAAAGGTGGACTGATACAGTGTGTCACCACCGGATACAATAAGGCAGGAGGATGAGTGAAAGAAGGGTGGACTGATACAATGTATCATCCACCAGATACAGTAAGGCAGGAGAATGAGTGACTGAAGGGTGGACTGATACAGTGTGCTATCCACCGGATACAATAAGGCAGGAGGATGAGTGAATGAAGAGTAGACTGATACAGTGTGTCATCCTCCGGATACAATAAGGTAGGAAGATGAGTGACTGAAGGGTGGACTGATACAGTGTATCACTCGCCGGATACAATAAGGCAGGCGGATGAGTGACTGAATGGTAGACTGATGCAGTGTGTCATCCTCCGGATACAATAAGGCAGGAGGATGAGTGACTGAAGGGTGGACTGATACAGTGTGTCATCCACCGGATACAATAAGGTAGGAGGATGAGAGACTGAAGGGTGGATTGATACAGTGTATCATCCACCGGATACAATATGGCAGGAGGATGAGTGACTGAAGGGTAGACTGATACAGTGTATCATCCCCCGGATACAATAAGGCAGGAGGATGAGTGACTGAAGGGTGTACTGGTACAGTGTGTCATCTGATGGATACAATAAGGCAGGAGGATGAGTGACTGAAGAGTGGACCAATACAGTGTATCATCCACCGGATACAATAAGGCATGAGGATGAGTGACTGAAGGGTGGACTGATACAGTGTATCATCCACCGGATATAATAAGGCAGGAGGATGAGTGACTGAAGGGTGGACTGATGCAGTGTGTCATCCACCAGATACAATAAGGCAGGATGATGAGTGAATGAAGGGTGCACTGATACAGTGTATCATCCGCCGGATACAATAAGGCAGGAGGATGAGTGACTGAAGGGTGGAATGATACCGTGTGTCATCCACCAGATAAACTACGGCAGGAAGAAGAGTGAATGAAGGGTGGACTGATACAGTCTATCATCTGCCGGATACAATAAGGCAGGAGGATGAGTGAATGAGGGGTGGACTGATACAGTGTGTCATCCACCGGATACAATAAGGCAGGAGGATGAGTGACTGAAGGGTGGACTGATACAGTGTTTCATCCACCAGATACAATAAGGCAGGAGGTGAGTGAATGAAGGGTGGACTGATACAATGCATCATCCGCTGGATACACTAAGGCAGGAGGAAGAGTGAATGAAGGGTGGACTGATACAGTCTATCATCTGCCGGATACAATAAGGCAGGAGGATGAGTGAATGAGGGGTGGACTGATACAGTGTGTCATCCACCGGATACAATAAGGCAGGAGGATGAGTGAATGAAGGCTGGACTGATACAGTCTATCATCTGACGGATACAATAAGGCAGGAGGATGAGTGACTGAAGGGTGGACTGATACAGTGTGTCATCCACCGGATACAATAAGGCTGGAGGATGAGTGAATGAAGGGTGGACTGATACAGTGTGTCATCCACCAGATACAATAAGGCAGAAGGATGAGTGACTGAAGGGTGGACTGATGCAGTGTGTCACCACTGGATACAATAAGACAGGAGGATGAGTGACTGAAGGGTGGACTGATAGTGTCATACTCTGGATACAATAAGGCAGGAGGATGAGTGACTGAAGGATGGACTGATACAGTTTATCATCCGCCGGATACAATAAGGCATGAGGATGAGTGAATGAGGGGTGGACTGATACAGTCTATCATCTGCCGGATACAATAAGGCATGAGGATGAGTGAATGAGGGGTGGACTGATACAGTCTATCATCTGCCGGATACAATAAGGCAGGAGGATGAGTGACTGAAGGGTGGACTGATACAGTGTATCATCCACCGGATACAATATGGCAGGGGGATGATTGAATGAAGGGTGGACTGATACAGTGTGTCATCCACCAGATACAATAAGGCAGAAGGATGAGTGACTGAAGGGTGGACTGATACAGTGTGTCACCACTGGACACAATAAGGCAAGAGGATGAGTGACTGAAGGGTGGACTGATACAGTCTATCATACTACGGATACAATAAGGCAGGAGGATGAGTGACTGAAGGATGGACTGATACAGTTTATCATCCGGCGGATACAATAAGGCAGGAGGATGAGTGAATGAGGGGTGGACTGATACAGTGTGTCATCCACCAGATACAATAAGGGAGGAGGAAGAATGACTGAAAGGTGGACTGATACAGTGTGTCATCTGACAGATACAATAAGGCAGAAGGATGAGTGACTGATGGGTGAACTGATACAGTGTATCATCCACCGAATAAAATAAGGCAAGAGGATGAGTGACTGAAGGGTGGACTAATACAGTGTGTCATCCACCAGATACAATAAGGCAGAAGGATGAGTGATTGAAGGGTGGACTGATACAGTGTGTCACCACCGGATACAATAAGGCAGGAGGATGAGTGAAAGAAGGGTGGACTGATACAGTGTATCATCCACCGGATACAGTAAGGCAGGAGGATGAGAAACTGAAGGGTGGACTGATACAGTGTGTTATCCACCGGATACAATAAGGCAGGAGGATGAGTGAATGAAGAGTGGACTGATACAGTGTCTCATCCACTGGATACAATAAGGTAGGAGGATGAGTGGCTGAAGGGTGGACTGATACACTGTATCATTTGCCCGATACAATAAGGCAGGCAGATGAGTGACTGAATGGTGGACTGATGCAGTGTGTCATCCTCCGGATATAATAAGGCAGGAGGATGAGTGACTGAAGGGTGGACTGATACAGTGTGTCATCCACCGGATACGATAAGGTAGGAGGATGAGAGACTGAAGGGTGGATTGATACAGTGTGTCGTTCACCAGATACAATAAGGCAGAAGGATGAGTGACTGAAGGGTGGACTGATACAATGTGTCACCACCAGATACAATAAGGCAGGAGAATGAGTGAATGAAGGGTGGACTGATACAGTGTATCATCCACCGGATACAATAATGCAGGAGGATGAGTGACTGAAGGGTAGACTGATACAGCGTATCATCCCCCGGATACAATAAGGCAGAAGGATGAGTGACTGAAGGGTGTACTGGTACAGTGTGTCATCTGATGGATACGATAAGGCAGGAGGATGAGTGACTGAAGAGTGGATTAATACAGTGTATCATCCACCGGATACAATAAGGCATCAGGATGAGTGACTGAAGGGTGGACTGATACAGTGTATCAACCACTGGATATAATAAGGCAGGAGGATGAGTGACTGAAGGGTGGACTGATGCAGTTGGTCATCCGCCAGATACAATAAGGCAGGAGGATGAGTGAATGAAGGGTGCACTGATACAGTGTATCATCTGCCGGATACAATAAGGCAGGAGGATGAGTGACTGAAGGGTGGACTGATACAGTCTATCATCTGCTGGATACAATAAGGCAGGAGAATGAGTGAATGAGGGGTGGACTGATACAGTGTGTCATCCACCGGATACAATAAGGCAGGAGGTTGAGTGACTGAAGGGTGGACTGATACAGTGTGTCATCCACCAGATACAATAAGGCAGGAGGATGAGTGAATGAAGGATGGACTGATACAATGCATCATCCGCCGGATACACTAAGGCAGGAGGAAGAGTGAATGAAGGGTGGACTGATACAGTCTATCATCTGCCGGATACAATAAGGCAGGAGGATGAGTGACTGAATGGTGGACTGATACAGTGTATCATACTCCGGATACAATAAGGCAGGAGGATGAGTGACTGAAGGATGGACTGATACAGTTTATCATCCGCCGGATACAATAAGGCAGGAGGATGAGTGAATGAGGGGTGGACTGATACAGTGTGTCATCCACCAGATACAATAAGGGAGGAGGAAGAGTGACTGAAAGGTGGACTGATACAGTGTGTCATCTGACGGATACAATAAGGCAGGAGGATGAGTGACTGATGGGTGAACTGATACAGTGTATCATCCACCGCATACAATAAGGCAAGAGGATGAGTGACTGAAGGGTGGACTAATACAGTGTGTCATCCACCGGATACAATAAGGCAGAAGGATGAGTGATTGAAGGGTGGACTGATACAGTGTGTCACCACCGGATACAATAAGGCAGGAGGATGAGTGAAAGAAGGGTGGACTGATACAGTGTATCATCTACCGGATACAGTAAGGCAGGAGGATGAGTGACTGAAGGGTGGACTGATACAGTGTGCTATCCACCGGATACAATAAGGCAGGAGGATGAGTGAATGAAGAGTGGACTGATACAGTGTGTCATCCACCGGATACAATAAGGTGGGAAGATGAGTGACTGAAGGGTGGACTGATACAGTGTATCATTCGCCGGATACAATAAGGCAGGCGGATGAGTGACTGAATGGTGGACTGATGCAGTGTGTCATCCTCCGGATACAATAAGGTAGGAGGATGAGAGACTGAAGGGCGGATTGATACAGTGTATCATCCACCGGATACAATATGGCAGGAGGATGAGTGACTGAAGGGTAGACTGATACAGTGTATCATCCCCCGGATACAATAAGGCAGGAGGATGAGTGACTGAAGGGTGTACTGATACAGTGTGTCATCTGATGGATACAATAAGGCAGGAGGATGAGTGACTGAAGAGTGGACCAATACAGTGTATCATCCACCGGATACAATAAGGCATGAGGATGAGTGACTGAAGGGTGGACTGATACAGTGTATCATCCACTGGATATAATAAGGCAGGAGGATGAGTGACTGAAGGGTGGACTGATGCAGTGTGTCATCCACCAGATACAATAAGGCAGGATGATGAGTGAATGAAGGGTGCACTGATACAGTGTATCATCCGCCGGATACAATAAGGCAGGAGGATGAGTGACTGAAGGGTGGAATGATACCGTGTGTCATCCACCAGATAAACTACAGCAGGAGGAAGAGTGAATGAAGGGTGGACTGATACAGTCTATCATCTGCCGGATACAATAAGGCAGAAGGATGAGTGAATGAGGGGTGGACTGATACAGTGTGTCATCCACCGGATACAATAAGGCAGGAGGATGAGTGACTGAAGGGTGGACTGATACAGTGTTTCATCCACCAGATACAATAAGGCAGGAGGATGAGTGAATGAAGGGTGAACTGATACAGTCTATCATCTGTCGGATACAATAAGGCAGGAGGATGAGTGAATGAGGGGTGGACTGATACAGTGTGTCATCCACCGGATACAATAAGGTAGGAGGATGAGAGACTGAAGGGCGGATTGATACAGTGTATCATCCACCGGATACAATATGGCAGGAGGATGAGTGACTGAAGGGTAGACTGATACAGTGTATCATCCCCCGGATACAATAAGGCAGGAGGATGAGTGAATGAAGGGTGTACTGGTACAGTGTGTCATCTGATGGATACAATAAGGCAGGAGGATGAGTGACTGAAGAGTGGACCAATACAGTGTATCATCCACCGGATACAATAAGGCATGAGGATGAGTGACTGAAGGGTGGACTGATACAGTGTATCATCCACCGGATATAATAAGGCAGGAGGATGAGTGACTGAAGGGTGGACTGATGCAGTGTGTCATCCACCAGATACAATAAGGCAGGATGATGAGTGAATGAAGGGTGCACTGATACAGTGTATCATCCGCCGGATACAATAAGGCAGGAGGATGAGTGACTGAAGGGTGGAATGATACCGTGTGTCATCCACCAGATAAACTACGGCAGGAGGAAGAGTGAATGAAGGGTGGACTGATACAGTCTATCATCTGCCGGATACAATAAGGCAGGAGGATGAGTGAATGAGGGGTGGACTGATACAGTGTGTCATCCACTGGATACAATAAGGCAGGAGGATGAGTGACTGAAGGGTGGACTGATACAGTGTTTCATCCACCAGATACAATAAGGCAGGAGGATGAGTGAATGAAGGGTGGACTGATACAGTCTATCATCTGCCGGATACAATAAGGCAGGAGGATGAGTGAATGAGGGGTGGACTGATACAGTATATCATCCACCGGATACAATAAGGCAGGGGGATGAGTGAATGAAGGCTGGACTGATACAGTCTATCATCTGATGGATACAATAAGGCAGGAGGATGAGTGACTGAAGGGTGGACTGATACAGTGTGTCATCCACCGGATACAATAAGGCAGGAGGATGAGTGAATGAAGGGTGGACTGATACAGTGTGTCATCCACCAGATACAATAAGGCAGAAGGATGAGTGACTGAAGGGTGGACTGATGCAGTTTGTCACCACTGGATACAATAAGGCAGGAGGATGAGTGACTGAAGGGTGGACTGATAGTGTCATACTCTGGATACAATAAGGCAGGAGGATGAGTGACTGAAGGATGGACTGATACAGTTTATCATCCGCCGGATACAATAAGGCATGAGGATGAGTGAATGAGGGGTGGACTGATACAGTGTGTCAAGCTCCGGATACAATAAGGCAGGAGGATGAGTGACTGAAGGGTGGACTAATACAGTGTATCATTCACCGGATACAATAAGGCATAAGGATGAGTGACTGAAGGGTGGACTGATACAGTGTATCATCCACCGGATACATTAAGGCAGGAGGATGAGTTAATGAGGGGTGGACTGATACAGTGTGTCATCCACCAGATACAATAAGGCAGGAGGATGAGTGACTGAAGGGTGTACTGGTGCAGTGTGTCATCTGATGGATACAATAAGGCATGAGGATGAGTGACTGAAGGGTAGACTGATACAGTGTATCATCCACCAGATATAATAAGGCAGGAGGATGAGTGACTGAAGGGTGGACAGATGCAGTGTGTCATCCACCAGATACAATAAGGCAGGAGGATGAGTGAATGAAGGGTGGAATGATACCGTGTGTCATCCATCGGATAAATTAAGGCAGGAAGAAGAGTGAATGAAGGGTGGACTGATACAGTCTATCATCTGCCGGATACAATAAGGCAGGAGGATGAGTGAATAAGGGGTGGACTGATACAGTGTATCATCCACCGGATACAATAAGGCAGGAGGATGAGTGACTGAAGGGTGGACTGCTACAGTGTGTCATCCACCAGATACAATAAGGCAGGAGGATGAGTAAATGAAGGGTGGACTGATACAATGCATCATCCACTGGATACAATAAGGCAGGAGGAAGAGTGAATGAAGGGTGGACTGATACAGTCTATCATCTGCCGGATACAATAAGGCAGGAGGATGAGTTAATGAGGGGTGGACTGATACAGTGTGTCATCCACCAGATACAATAAGGCAGGAGGATGAGTGACTGAAGGGTGGACTGATACAGTGTGTCATCCACCAGATACAATAAGGCAGGAGGATGAGTGAATGAAGGGTGGACTGATACAGTGTGTCATCCGCCAGATACAATAAGGCAGAAGGATGAGTGACTGAACGGTGGACTGATGCAGTGTGTCACCACTGGATACAATAAGGCAGGAGGATGAGTGACTGAAGGGTGGACTGATAGTGTCATACTCTGGATACAATAAGGCAGGAGGATGAGTGACTGAAGGATGGACTGATACAGTTTATCATCCGCCGGATACAATAAGGCAGGAGGATGAGTGACTGAAGGGTGGACTGATACAGTGTGTCACCACTGGACACAATAAGGCAGGAGGATGAGTGACTGAAGGGTGGACTGATACAGTCTATCATACTACGGATACAATAAGGCAGGAGGATGAGTGACTGAAGGGTGGACTGATACAGTGTATCATCCACCGGATACAGTAAGGCAAGAGGATGAGTGACTGAAGGGTGGACTAATACAGTGTGTCATCCATCGGATACAATAAGGCAGAAGGATGAGAGACTGAAGGGTGGATTGATACAGTGTGTCATCCACCAGATACAATAAGGCAGAAGGATGAGTGATTGAAGGGTGGACTGATACACTGTGTCACCATCGGATACAATAAGGCAGGAGGATGAGTGAAAGAAGGGTGGACTGACAGAGTGTATCATCCACCGGATACAATAACGCAGGAGCATGAGTGACTGAAGGGTGGACTGATACAGTGTGTTATCCACCGGATACAATAAGGCAGGAGGATGAGTGAATGAAGAGTGGACTGATACAGTGTGTCATCCACTGGATACAATAAGGTAGGAGGATTAGTGACTGAAGGGTGGACTGATACAGTGTATCATCCACCGGATACAGTAAGGAAGGAGGATGAGAGACTGAAGGGTGGATTGATACAGTGTATCATCCACCGGATATAATAAGGCAGGAGGATGAGTGACTGAAGGGTGGACTGATACAGTGTGTCACCACCGGATACAATAAGGCAGGAGTATGAGTGAATGAAGTGTGGACTGATACAGTGTATCACCTACTGGATACAATAAGGCAGGAGGATGAGTGAATGAAGGGTGGACTGATACAGTGTATCATCCACCGGATACAATAAGGCAGGAGGATGAGTGACTGAAGGGTCGACTGATACAGTATATCATATGCCGGATACCATAAGGCAGGAAGATGAGTGACTGAAGTGTGGACTGATACAGTGTGTCATGCTCCGGATACAATAAGGCAGGAGGATGAGTGACTGAAGGGTGGATTGGTACAGTGCATCATCCACCGGATACAATAAGGCAAGAGTATGAGTGACTGAAGGGTGGACTAATACAGTGTATCATCCACCGGATACAATAAGGCAGGAGGATGAGTGCCTGAAGGGTGGACTGATACAGTGTATCATCCACCAGATACAATAAGGCAGGAGGATGAGTGACTGAAGGGTGGACTGCTACAGTGCGTCATCCACCAGATACAATAAGGCAAGATGATGAGTGAAAGAAGGGTGCACTGATATAGTGTATCATCTGCCGGATACAATAAGGCAGGTGGATGAGTGACTGAAGGGTGGACTGATACAGGGCATCATCCACCAGATACAATAAAGCAGGAGAATGAGTGACTTAAGGGTGGACTGATACAGTGTGTCATCCACCAGATACAATAAGGCAGAAGGATGAGTGACTGAAGGGTGGACTGATACAGTGCGTCACCACTGGATACAATAAGGCAGGAGGATGAGTGAATGAAGGGTGGACTGATACAGTGTGTCATCTGATGGATACAATAAGGCAGGAGGATGAGTGACTGAAGGGTGGACTGATACAGTGTATTATCCGCCGGATACAGTAAGGCAGTAGGATGAGTGACTGAGGGGTGGACTGATAAAGTGTTTCATCCACCAGATACAATAAGGCAGGTGGATGAGTGACTGATGGGTGGACTGATACAGTGTGTCACCCTCTGGATACAATAAGGCAGGAGGATGAATGACTGAAGGGTGGACTGATACAGTGTGTCATCCTCCGGATACAATAAGGCAGGAGGATGAGTGACTGAAGGGTGGACTGATACAGTGTATCATCCGCCGGATACAATAAGGCAGGAGGATGAGTGAATGAGGGGTGGGCTGATACAGTGTGTCATCCACCAGATACAATAAGGCAGTAGGATGAGTGACTGAAGGGTGGACTGATACAGTGTGTCATCTGACGTATACAATAAGGCAGGAGGATGAGTGCCTGAAGGGTGGACTAATACAGTGTATCATTCACCAGATACAATAAGGCAGGAGGATGAATGACTGAAGGGTGGACTGATACAGTATATCATCCATCGGATACAATAAGGCAGGAGGATGAGTGACTGAAGTGGAAATGATACCATGTGTCATCCACCAGATACAATAAGGCAGGAGGATGAGTGAATGAACGGTGTAATGATGCAGTGTATCATTCGCCGGATACAATAAGGCAGGAGGATGAGTGAATGAAGGGTGGACTGATACAGTGTGTCATCCACCAGAAACAATAAGGCAGGAGGATGAGTACCGAAGGGTGACCTGATACAGTGTGTCATCCTCCGGATACATTAAGGCAGGAGGATGAGTGATTGAAGCGTGGACTGATATAGTGTGTCATCCACTGGATACGGTAAGGAAGGAGGATGAGTGAATGAAGGGTGGACTGTTACTGTGTGTCTTCCACCAGATACAATAAGGGAAGAGGATGAGTGACTGAAGGGTGTACTGATACAGTGTGTCATCCACCGGATACAATAAGGCAGGAGGATGAGTGACTGAAGGGTGGACTGATACAGTAAGGCAGGAGGATGAATGACTGAAGAGTGGACTGAGACAGTGTATCATCCACCGAATACAATAAGGCAGGAGGATGAGTGACTGAATGGTGGACTGATACAGTGTGTCACCCTCCGGATACAAAAAGGCAGGAGGATGAGTGACTGAAGGGTGGACTGATACAGTGTGTCATCCTCCGGATACAATAAGGCAGGAGGATGAGTGACTGAAGGGTGGACTGATACAGTGTATCATCCGCCGGATACAATAAGGCAGGAGGATGAGTGAATGAGGGGTGGGCTCATACAGTGTGTCATCCACCAGATACAATAAGGCAGTAGGATGAGTGACTGAAGTGTGGACTGATACAGTGTGTCATCTGATGGGTACAATAAAGCAGGAGGATGAGTGACTGAAGGGAGGACTAATACAGTGTATCATCCACCGGATACAATACGGCAGGAGGATGAGTAAATGAAGGGTGGACTGATACAGTGTGTCATCCACTGGATACAATAAGGCAGGAGGATGAATGACTGAAGGGTGGACTGATGCAGTGTGTCATCCACCAGATACAATAAGGCAGGAGGATGAGTGAATGAAGGGTGGACTGATACAGTGTGTCATCCACTGGATACAATAAGGAAGGAGGATGAGTGAATGAAGGGTGGACTGATACATTGTATCATCCACCAGATACAATAAGGCAGGAGGATGAGTACTGAAGGATAAACTGATACAGTGTGTCATCCTCCAGATACAATAAGGCAGGAGGATGAGTGACTGAAGGGTGGACTGATACAGTGTATCATCCACCGGATACAATAAGGAAGGAGGATGAGAGACTGAAGGGTGGATTGATACAGTGTATCATCCACCGGATATAATAAGGCAGGAGGATGAGTGACTGAAGGGTGGACTGATAGTGTGTCACCACCGGATACAATAAGGCAGGAGTATGAGTGAATGAAGTGTGGACTGATACAGTGTATCACCTACTGGATACAATAAGGCAGGAGGATGAGTGAATGAAGGGTGGACTGATACAGTGTATCATCCACCGGATACAATAAGGCAGGAGGATGAGTGACTGAAGGGTGGACTGATACAGTATATCATATGCCGGATACCATAAGGCAGGAAGATGAGTGACTGAAGTGTGGACTGATACAGTGTGTCATGCTCCGGATACAATAAGGCAGGAGGATGAGTGACTGAAGGGTGGATTGGTACAGTGCATCATCCACCGGATACAATAAGGCAAGAGTATGAGTGACTGAAAGGTGGACTAATACAGTGTATCATCCACCGGATACAATAAGGCAGGAGGATGAGTGCCTGAAGGGTGGACTGATACAGTGTATCATCCACCAGATACAATAAGGCAGGAGGATGAGTGACTGAAGGGTGGACTGCTACAGTGCGTCATCCACCAGATACAATAAGGCAAGATGATGAGTGAATGAAGGGTGCACTGATATAGTGTATCATCTGCCGGATACAATAAGGCAGGTGGATGAGTGACTGAAGGGTGGACTGATACAGTGCGTCATCCACCAGATACAATAAAGCAGGAGAATGAGTGACTTAAGGATGGACTGATACAGTGTGTCATCCACCAGATACAATAAGGCAGAAGGATGAGTGACTGAAGGGTGGACTGATACAGTGCGTCACCACTGGATACAATAAGGCAGGAGGATGAGTGAATGAAGGGTGGACTGATACAGTGTGTCATCTGATGGATACAATAAGGCAGGAGGATGAGTGACTGAAGGGTGGACTGATACAGTGTATTATCCGCCGGATACAGTAAGGCAGTAGGATGAGTGACTGAGGGGTGGACTGATAAAGTGTTTCATCCACCAGATACAATAAGGCAGGTGGATGAGTGACTGATGGGTGGACTGATACAGTGTGTCACCCTCTGGATACAATAAGGCAGGAGGATGAATGACTGAAGGGTGGACTGATACAGTGTGTCATCCTCCGGATACAATAAGGCAGGAGGATGAGTTACTGAAGGGTGGACTGATACAGTGTATCATCCGCCGGATACAATAAGGCAGGAGGATGAGTGAATGAGGGGTGGGCTGATACAGTGTGTCATCCACCAGATACAATAAGGCAGTAGGATGAGTGACTGAAGGGTGGACTGATACAGTGTGTCATCTGATGTATACAATAAGGCAGGAGGATGAGTGCCTGAAGGGTGGACTAATACAGTGTATCATTCACCAGATACAATAAGGCAGGAGGATGAATGACTGAAGGGTGGACTGATACAGTATATCATCCATCGGATACAATAAGGCAGGAGGATGAGTGACTGAAGTGGAAATGATACCATGTGTCATCCACCAGATACAATAAGGCAGGAGGATGAGTGAATGAACGGTGTAATGATGCAGTGTATCATTCGCCGGATACAATAAGGCAGGAGGATGAGTGAATGAAGGGTGGACTGATACAGTGTGTCATCCACCAGAAACAATAAGGCAGGAGGATGAGTACCGAAGGGTGACCTGATACAGTGTGTCATCCTCCGGATACAATAAGGCAGGAGGATGAGTGATTGAAGCGTGGACTGATATAGTGTGTCATCCACTGGATACGGTAAGGAAGGAGGATGAGTGAATGAAGGGTGGACTGTTACTGTGTGTCTTCCACCAGATACAATAAGGGAAGAGGATGAGTGACTGAAGGGTGTACTGATACAGTGTGTCATCCACCGGATACAATAAGGCAGGAGGATGAGTGACTGAAGGGTGGACTGATACAGTAAGGCAGGAGGATGAATGACTGAAGAGTGGACTGAGACAGTGTATCATCCACCGAATACAATAAGGCAGGAGGATGAGTGACTGAATGGTGGACTGATACAGTGTGTCACCCTCTGGATACAAAAAGGCAGGAGGATGAGTGACTGAAGGGTGGACTGATACAGTGTGTCATCCTCCGGATACAATAAGGCAGGATGATGAGTGACTGAAGGGTGGACTGATACAGTGTATCATCCGCCGGATACAATAAGGCAGGAGGATGAGTGAATGAGGGGTGGGCTCATACAGTGTGTCATCCACCAGATACAATAAGGCAGTAGGATGAGTGACTGAAGTGTGGACTGATACAGTGTGTCATCTGATGGGTACAATAAAGCAGGAGGATGAGTGACTGAAGGGAGGACTAATACAGTGTATCATCCACGGATACAATACGGCAGGAGGATGAGTAAATGAAGGGTGGACTGATACAGTGTGTCATCCACTGGATACAATAAGGCAGGAGGATGAATGACTGAAGGGTGGACTGATGCAGTGTGTCATCCACCAGATACAATAAGGCAGGAGGATGAGTGAATGAAGGGTGGACTGATACAGTGTGTCATCCACTGGATACAATAAGGAAGGAGGATGAGTGAATGAAGGGTGGACTGATACATTGTATCATCCACCAGATACAATAAGGCAGGAGGATGAGTACTGAAGGATAAACTGATACAGTGTGTCATCCTCCAGATACAATAAGGCAGGAGGATGAGTGACTGAAGGGTGGACTGATATAGTGTGTCATCCACTGGATACAATAAGGAAGGAGGATGAGTGAATGAAGGCTGGACTGATACATTGTATCATCCACCGGATACAGTAAGACAGGAGGATGAGTGACTGACTGGTGGACTGATACAGTGTCTCATCCACCCTATACAATAAGGCAGGAGGATGAGAGACTGAAGGGTGGACTGATACAGTGTTTCTTCCACCGGATACAATAAGGCAGGAGGATGAGAGACTGAAGGGTGGACTGATACAGTGTGTCATCTACCAGATACAATAAGGCAGGAGGATGAGAGAATGAAGGGTGGACTGATACAGTGTATCATCCACCGGATACAATAAGGCAGGAGGATGAGTGAATGAGGGGTGGACTGATACAGTGTGTCACCACCGGATACAATAAGGCAGGAGGGTGAGTGAATGAAAGGTGGACTGATACAGTGTATCATCCACTGGATACAATAAGGCAGGAGGATGAGTGACTGAAGGGTGGACTGATATACTGTGTCATCCACCAGATACAATAAGGCAGGAGGATGAGAGAATGAAGGGTGGACTGATACAGCGTGTCATCCACCGGATACAATAAGGCAGAAGGATGAGTGAATGAAGGGTGGACTGATACAGTGTGTCATCCACCAGATACAATAAGACAGGAGGATGAGTACTGAAGGATAACCTGATACAGTGTGTCATCCTCCAGATACAATAAGGCAGGAGGATGAGTGACTGAAGGGTGGACTGATATAGTGTGTCATCCACTGGATACAATAAGGAAGGAGGATGAGTGAATGAAGGGTGGACTGATACAGTGTATCATCCACTGGATACAATAAGGCAAAAGGATGAGTGACTGAAGGGTGGACTGATGCAGTGTGTCATCCACCAGATACAATAAGGCAGGAGAATGAGTGACTGAAGGGCGGACTGATACAGTGTATCATCCACCAGATACAATAAGGCAGGAGGATGAGAGACTGAAGAGTGGGCTGATACAGTGTGTCATCCACCGGATACAATAAGGCAGGAGGATGAGAGACTGAAGGGTGGACTGATACATTGTGTCATCCACCAAATACAATAAGGCAGAAGGATGAGTGACTGAAGGGTGGACTGATACAGTGTGTCATCCACCAGATACAATAAGACAGGAGGATGAGTGAATGAAGGGTGGACTGATACAGTGCGTCACCACTGGATACAATAAGGCAGGAGGATGAGTGACTGAAGGGTGGACTGATACAGTGTATCATCCACCGGATACAATAAGGCAGGAGGATGAGTGACTGAAGGGTGGACTGATACAGTGTATCATCCACCGGATACAATAAGGTAGGAGGATGAGTGACTGAAGGGTGGACTGATACAGTGTATCATCCACCGGATATAATAAGGTCGGAGGATGAGTGACTGAAGGGTGGACTGATACAGTGTATCATCCACCGGATACAATAAGTTAGGAGGATGAGTGACTGAAGGGTGGACTGATACAGCATATCAGCCGCCGGATACAATAAGGCAGGAGGATGAGTGACTGAAGGGTGGACTGATACAGTGTATCATCCACCGGATATAATAAGGCCGGAGGATGAGTGACTGAAGGGTGGACTGATACAGTGTATCATCCACCGGATACAATAAGTTAGGAGGATGAGTGACTGAAGGGTGGACTGATACAGTGTATCATCAGCCGGATACGATAAGGCAGGAGGGTGAGTGACTGAATGGTGGACTGATACAGTGTGTCATCTGACGGATACAATAAGGCAGGAGGATGAGTGACTGAAGGATGGATTGGTACAGTGTGTCATCCACCGGATACAATAAGGCAGGGGGATGAGTGACTGAAGGGTGGACTGGTACAGTGTATCATCCACCAGATACAATAAGGCAGGAGGATGAGTGACTGAAGGGTGGATTGATGCAGTTTGTCATCCACCAGATACAATAAGGCAGGATGATGAGTGAATGAAGGGTGCACTGATATAGTGTATCATCTGCCGGATACAATAAAGCAGGTGGATGAGTGACTGAAAGGTGGAATGATACCATGTGTCATACACCAGATACACTAAGGCAGGAGGATGAGTGAATGAAGGGTGGACTGATACAGCATATCAGCCGCCGGATACAATAAGGCAGGAGGATGAATGAATGAGGGGTGGACTGATACAGTGTGTCATCCACCGGATACAATAAAGCAGGAGAATCAGTGACTTAAGGGTGGACTGATACAGTGTGTCATCCACCAGATACAATAAGGCAAGAGGATGAGTGAATGAAGGGTGGACTGATACAGTATGTCATCCACCAGATACAATAAGGCAGAAGGATGAGTGACTGAAGGGTGGACTGATACAGTGTGTCACCAATGGATACAATAAGGCAGAAGGATGAGTGAATGAAGGGTGGATTGATACAGTGTGTCATCTGATGGATACAATAAGGCAGGAGGATGAGTGACTGAAGAGTGGACTGATACAGTGTATTATCTGCCGGATACAATAAGGCAGGAGGATGAGTGACTGAAGAGTGGACTGATACAGTGTATTATCCGCCGGATACAATAAGGCAGGAGGATGAGTGAATGAAGGGTGGACTGATACAGCATATCAGCCGCCGGATACAATAAGGCAGGAGGATGAGTGAATGAGGGGTGGACTGATACAATGTGTCATCCACCGGATACAATAAAGCAGGAGAATGAGTGACTTAAGGGTGGACTGATACAGTGTGTCATCCACCAGATACAATAAGCAGGAGGATGAGTGACTGAAGGGTGGACTGATACAGTGTGTCATCTGGTGGATACAATAAGGCAGGAGGATGAGTGACTGAAGAGTGGACTGATACAGTGTATTATCCGCCGGATGCAATAAGGCAGGTGGATGAGTGACTGAAGGGTGGACTGATACAGTGTATCATCCACCGGATACAATAAGGCAGGAGGATGAGTGACTGGAGTGTGGAATGATATTGTGTGTCATCCACCGGATACAATAAGAAGGGTGGACTGATACAGTGTATCATCCACCGAATACAATAAGGCAGGAGGATGAGTGAATGAAGGGTGGACTGCTACAGTGTGTCATCCACTGGATACAATAAGGCAGGAGGATGAGTGACTGAAGGGTAGACTGATATAGTGTGTCATCCACCAGATACAATAAGGCAGGAGGATGAGTGACTGAAGGGTGGACTGATACAGTGTGTCATCCACCAGATACAGTAAGGCAGGAGGATGAGTACCGAAGGGTAAACTGATACAGTGTGTCATCCTCCGGATACAATAAGGCAGGAGGATGAGTGAATGAAGGGTGGACTGATACAGTGTGTCATCCACCAGATACAGTAAGGCAGGAGGATGAGTACCGAAGGGTAAACTGATACAGTGTGTCATCCTCCGGATACAATAAGGCAGGAGGATGCGTGACTGAAGGGTGGACTGATATAGTGTGTCATCCACTGGATACAATAAGGAAGGAGGATGAGTAAATGAAGGGTGGACTGATACAGTGTATCATCCACCGGATACAATAAGACAGGAGGATGAGTGACTGAAGAGTGGACTGAGACAGTGTATCATCCACTGAATACAATAAGGCAGGAGGATGAATGACTGAAGAGTGGACTGATGCAGTGTGTCATCCGCTGGATACAATAAGGCAGGAGGATGAGTGACTGAAGGGTGGACTGATACAGTGTGTCATCCTCCGGATACAATAAGGTAGGAGGATGAGTGACTGAAGGGTGGACTGATACAGTGTGTCATCCACCGGATTCAATAAGGCAGGAGGATGAGTGACTGAAGGGTGGACTGATACAGTGTGTCATCCACCGGATACAATAAGGGAGGAGGATGAGTGACTGAAGGGTGGACTGATACAGTGTGTCATCCACCGGATTCAATAAGGCAGGAGGATGAGTGACTGAAGGGTGGACTGATACAGTGTGTCATCCACCGGATACAATAAGGGAGGAGGATGAGTGACTGAAGGGTGGACTGATACAGTGTGTCATCCACCGGATTCAATAAGGCAGAAGGATGAGTGACTGAAGGGTGGGCTGATACAGTGTGTCACCACTGGACACAATAAGGCAGGAGGATGAGTTACTGAAGGGTGGACTGATACAGTCTATCATACTACGGATACAATAAGGCAGGAGGATGAGTGACTGAAGGGTGGACTGATACAGTGTGTCATCCACCAGATACAATAAGGCAGGAGGATGAGTGACTGAAGCAGAGAATAAAAAGCGGGTATGAAGAAGAGGTAATATTCATGGAGAATCTGAGTTTGCTGGGAGTAGACTGGAAATTTTGACTTTCAGGTAAAACTGGAGTAGAAATTAAGATATTGGACCATAAGGGGTTCAATCAACTGATATAAGATTGTACAGGAAAGGATATAATTCTGGATGTGTTCCTTACCAATGCAGAGGATAGGTGTCATGAACATCATGGTTAAGGGACCATTAACCAACAGTGATCCTGCCACTGCTTGGGTCAGAGGATAAGACAAAGGTTAAAATAAAAAGACTTATGAACAGATGTGTAATTTCAGAAGAACAGATCAAGTTGTGCTGAGAAGGTGGTCAAAGATGAGTTTGGAGATGGAGATAAAGCCAAGGGAGTAAACAAATTATGGGACTGGGTCAATGATAGGGTATTCTGGAATGTGAGTAAGGTATGAGTGGGCAAAAAGAGAAGAAGGTCAGTGTGGCTACTTTGAAATGTGAGACCAGCAATTAGGGTAAAAGACTGCACTCACAGGAAATGGGAAGGAGGGGGTGGAGTGGTGAATGTAACAGAGTTAGCACAATGGATCAAGGAGGAAAACAAGAATTTATGAGTTAGATAGAAAAGAGAAGGGTCAGAGCTGGTCAGGCTGAGCAAGGATTGGAGGGAGATTAATGAAAACTGGAAAACAGCAGAGATACTGAATGGATAACTTGCTTCACTCTTCAGTGTGGAAAGCAAGAGGAGTGTGTCCTGCCAGGAGAAGGAGGTAGGATAATAGAACAGTGGGCACATGCCAGGATAGAGATGGAGGAGGCTCATAGGGAGTGTACCATGCCAGGAGGGGGGAGCAGGATGGACAGAAGAGTGGTACACACCAGGATGGAGATGGATGAGGTTCATAGGAAGTGCGACATGCCAGGAGGGTCAGGTAGGAATGATAGAACAATGGGCACACTCCAGGATGGAGACAGAGGAGGTGTATAGGGAGTGTGCCATGCCAGGAGTGGGGGTGACAGAATGGAGTGAACAGCGAGCACACACCTGATAAAAACAGAGAATTTTCACTGAGAATGTGATGCTATTAGGGTGGATACAGTGTAAGGACCAGGCTGGTTACCTGCTAGGAACCTTGGGAAGTTGGTTAGTGTAGAGCACAGTTCACTATGGTGACCTTCAGCAGATCACTGGCTAGTGCAAAAGCACCAAGGGAGTGGAAGATATAAGTGGTGGCATGTTTGCACAAGGTGGAAGCAGTAAAAATGAGGGGAACGACAGTTCAGTTACCTTAACAGTACTTGGAGGGAAAATAATAGACAGAGCTTTGGTAGGAAGGCTGGTAGCATTTCTGGAGGACAACATCTTCAGTACAGCATCCAGTATGGGCTCAGGGCCAGAAAGAGCTGTCCTTCAAATATGTT
The DNA here is from genome assembly GCF_019279795.1 of Protopterus annectens. Taxonomy (NCBI): domain Eukaryota; kingdom Metazoa; phylum Chordata; order Ceratodontiformes; family Protopteridae; genus Protopterus; species Protopterus annectens. The sequence continues at coordinate 10,070,856 of NC_056749.1, read as the reverse complement.
CATGTTTTGTGACTGGGTTTTAGATGAGCTTAACAGAGGAACTACCAGTGGACATACTCTACCTAGACCTCAGTAAGGTCTTTGACTTGTTGCCCCATGGGGATGGGCAGGCTTTTAGGAAAAGTAGAAAGGATAGAGGTAGGACCAAGACTCTGTAACTGGAATGCTGCATGCTTGAATGGTAGGATGTAGAAGGCTGTGATTTATTTATTTTTATTTATTTATTTTACATTTGTTTACCGGAAAAATTCGACTGGGCAGACTGCCTATATTCAGCAGAGGCCCGGGAAGAAAAGCTCCAATGTTAGCAGGCCAAGATTACAAAATAGGAAGAATGAACTTACAGTAGGCTTGCAACAGAAAATTTGTCTTAATAAATTCAAAATTATCATATACAATTCTAAGTGGTTGCTTGTAGTGGTAGTTGTATATAGTCATATATAGTACATTCTACAGTAGGTCTAGATACATTCGATTAGACAGGTGATAGTGAAGACACTTTTGAGATAAGAAAGAAGTATAAAACATTAAGATAAGAAAGAATAGAAAATAAAAGTAAAAGAAAAATAAGCCAGGTATGTATATATTAATGTTGAGTAGCTTCTCTTAGTTTTTAAACCAGGTAAGTGAAAATGGGAAAAAGTTCACTTAATACTATGTAAGGTTGGTGTCATATGTAGTTACCGGATTTAATTATAGATGTACTGAAATAAGATAAGAGTATCGTTTGTGTCTTTCGGCTTTTTCCCAGTTAGGGGTCCCCACAGCGGGACTCCGGTTCGCTAATAATTGGCAGTAGAATTTTGCGTGCCGAGTCGCCAGCCCTGAAGCACAACCTTCAACGAAGGTACGCCCATTCACGCATGTCTCCACACAGAAGACGCTCTAGCTGAGAATCAAATGGGACAACGTCTTGCTGTGAGGTGACAACACTACCGCAGCAAGAGTATACACTACAGAAAAGGATAGTGTGATTAAACACCAGTGATAGTGCTCGCTGTATGTGAATAACATCCTAGGTATGCTTTTATGAGTAAGACGTGTGTTGCAAAATGTCTGTATCTATTATGTGAGTAGTTTAGCCTGGGTTGGTGATGAGACAGGCAGTGTTAGGTATTAGGGAAGTGACTAGTGAATTACTGCATGACTTCTATCCTGGAACAAGTGTTCTTCAGTGCGCTTGTCTCAGACGTGTCAGAGGGAAACCACAAGAGGATCAACCACTACAGCAGCAGTTAGTCAGGGACGAGTCTACTGAACGATTAGGAAAGGCTGAACACATGGAAAGAGAGGAGGCAGCTGAGGTTCTTAGCAAATAAATGCAAAGTGCTGAAGTAAGGCCACAACACCTCCAGTGAGATAAGTGGAACTGATAGTAACAGGGCAGGGAAGAAGGATCGGGGAGGCTGGTTCCATCCGGACTGATCCATCAGGAACAAAGTAAGACGGCACTGGCAGCAACAAACAGAATGATGATTTATCGTTGGGGGTGGAGAGATTCCAGAAGCAGAAAGGTAATAATTGTTCCACTTTGCAGAGTCTTGGACAGACCACACTTTGAGTACTACATGCAGGTCTGCAGCCCATGTAAGGAAAAGGACATCATGTGCTGGACGGAATTCTGAGAAAAGCTACCAGAAAGATTCATGGTCTGGAGTGGAAACAAGATGAACAGAGCCTAGATGAACTAGAGCGTGTCTCACTTGAGACCAGAAGAGATAGGGGTAGGCAAGATGTTGGTACACAAGATTATGTCAGGGGAGATGAGAAATGGCCATTCTGAACAGGAAGGACACAGGGGGACATGATACTGGTGCGCAAGATCCTGTCAGGGAGATGTGAACGGGCCATTCTGAATAGGAAAGACAGAAGGAGAGGGAGGGACATGAGCAGCAGATTGTAGGGATGGACTCAAAATTGCAACTAGGCCAGGGCAAAGGGGGTGACTACCCCAAGCACAAGCTGATAGGGTGGATGTTTATGGTACAGGAGTGTAATACCAGCACTGCTTTATGAAGCAGTGAGGATACTGATACTTCGTTTAAAAAGGTTATACCCCTTTTCTAATTTTGGAAACTCAGTACACATGAATTCAATCTCATTGTCAGTGAAAGTTTGGAAGGAATTTGCCATGAAGAAAACATAGCCTTAAACTTAAATAGGATTTCTTGACTCTTTGTTGTAGGCAAGTTTACCATTTCAGTATCTCTTGAATAATAATCAATTACTACCAAGTAAGACTTCCCATTATGTTCATACAAGTCAGCTACAGTTATTAGCCATGGCCCTTTTGGCAATAGAGTCAAAATTACAGATGATGTCCTTGGAGATGGTCTGTGCATAATACAAAACTGACAGATGACAGTTTCTGATGTCCTTCAAGGATGCATCTGCAGTCCTTACAAATGGGTTGTCCTGTCATCAGGCAGCCCTTCGGTCGGCCGGATTCCAAAGTCTGGGTCTGGCCTCGGCTGGTGTCGCACTTCACCCAACGTCATAGCTGCAGTTCTTCGGGTATAAAGGCATCATCCGACGCCATTTTCCTCAGTCTTTCTTGCCGCGTGGCGCCCGAAGCAGAAGCTGTTCGCAAGTGCCGGTCGGTCAGAACCAGAGATTACTACTACAAGTACCGAAGACTTCTAAAAAGCTAAGTACCCCGTTGGGGACTCTTTCTTGCCTCAGCCGATGTCAGAAAAAGTGAATAACTGTTTAACTTGTGGGAAACAAATACCTCATAAAGATTTCCACTCTTACTGCTTACCTTGCTTAGGCCCAAACCACGATGTAGCAACTTGTCTAGCCTGTGCTTCTTTTAACCGAAGGACGCTTAGACGTCGATCGGAATTTGCTGAAGAGTTTTTCGGCTCCGCTTTTGCTTACATTATGCCGTCAGATGCTCCGACTACGCAAATTTCTAAAAAACGCAAGGAAAAGGACCGACACTCGCGGTCCGCTCAGCTACAGTTATTAGCCATGGCCCTTTTGGCAATAGAGTCAAAATTACAGATGATGTCCTTGGAGATGGTCTGTGCATAATACAAAACTGACAGATGACAGTTTTTGTTATATCACCACTAATATTTGGCCACCAGACAGACCATTTTTCTCTCTGTTTTGTCTCTTTCTCTCTCTCTCTGTATGTTTGATAAACCCTCGTAGTCCTTCGTGGATTTTCCCAATACTTCTGCTCTTTTGAAATGGGCAACACAGTCTGATCCTGATGCAGCAAGAGCCATTCACTGTACAACAAATGAGTTGTCTATATCCTCTTACTTGGCTACCCATTATGAACATAACCAATTATTGTTTGCAGACATGCTGCTTTCTTAGTTGCTTCTCCTAAGATGTCCACCCTACCGGAAGTCATCATTCTGCTACATATTATGACTTGTACATACGTACTTACATCCTGTTTAGCATCTGATTGGATTATCTCAGTCAATGGATTTCTGCATAGGATACCTACCACTTGTTTCCCAGAACATGATCCGCTTTTACTTTAAATTGTCATAGCTTCATCCATAGTTGTTCACCATCTTGACGGAACCGTATCCATGTGAGTTTGTCAGTGGTTTATCATCCATTTATAGCTGAAAACTGCCTCAACCAATAGGTAACATGCAAAGCACTCACATGCCTATAGTCCTCCTAGGTATGTCTTTTCAATTTGAGAATATTTTATTTATTTATTTATTTATTTATTTATTGGCGTTTGGTTACCAGGAAAGCCTGAATGGGCATCAGAATAATATTGAAAACAAATAAAGTTTAAATAATCATACCAAATTAGTAAATAATTATACCAAATTAGACATAATATGAAAACGTTGGGAAAGAGCAGATATAAGTTATATGACAATAATTTAACAGCTACAGAAATTGTAGCCCATTTATAGAGAAATTAAAGGTAAGTTAGTACAATACAAACAGGAATTTCAATACAAAGTCAGAGAAAAGCAGGCTTATGGTATATTTAGAGAGAAAACCGGGCAGAGAAATTGATAGACATAAAGAAGTCAGTGAAGACGGGAGAGTAAGGAGATGTAAGGTATGAAGAGGTGTTTGTCCACATTTAAGGATATAGTTTATCCTGGTGCTGAGCAAGAACAGAGCCAGATTTTGACTAGGAAGTCTTTCAGAATGGTTTTGAAAGGTGGGAGGGAGGGTATTGACCTGATGGATACAGTTATGGAGTTCCAGGCCTTAGCAACATGGTACGAGTACAGACAAAGCCAGCAGATTTGATAGGTTTGTGGATGTCACTCGATCGCAGTGACCAACTAGTAACATAGTTGTGTAGGATGTTATTTAGTGACAGACAAGCAGATAGATTGTGGATGATTTTGTATGTGGTAATGAGCTGTGTAGTTAGTTGATGGGGTAGTTCTAATCAATTTAGGCTTTTCAGTGCTATACAGTGGTGGGTTCTAAAAGGGGTATTTGCTGCAAATTTAGCAACTTACAGCATTGGAGAAGCTTTGATTTTTGTGATGCCTGAAGGTTAGTAAGGGTGGGAGCACCATGAAGAAGAGTGTGGGGGGGGGGGGAATAAGTAGTGCAAGTGTAGCTTTAGTTGTGTCAGTGTGAAAGGGTTTGGCTCTAGAAAGCATCCCTACAAGTGTAGCTTTAGCTGTGTCAGTGTGAAAGGGTTTGGCTCTAGAAAGCATCCCTACAAGTGTAGCTTTAGTTGTGTCAGTGTGAAAGTTTTTGGCTCTAGAAAGCATCCCTACTTTTGGATGAGTTTTTCTTATGCAGTTTTGCATATGCAGGTTGAATTTAAGATTATCATCCACTATCATCCCTAATAATTTGCTATGAGATGTGACTTCAGTGGTTATATATCAAGAGAGAGGACTTTAAATTTGTTTTTTCTCAATCTCTGTTAACATTCTAAAACAGAAAGCAACAGGCTTAATTTTGCTATCAATCTGTTGCAATAAATCTGTTCCAGTGTTGTAACTGCCAACATCTGCTTTAACAATGGGTGGCTTACTGACATCCTACTAGACAAGTACTAGTGTGGACTCTAACATGGGTTTTACCATTTAGAAGGCCTCCACAGCTATCAATATCTATAGTACATCCTTGTCTAAAAGTTAATTTGGAATAAAAAAGTAACATTGTCAGTCCTGGCTTGAATTTGCCAAGGTAGTTTACCATGCCAAGCATTTGGTAGAGTTCCATGACTTACATTTTTTTTCTTTACTTGAATCTGGTCACATGCCCCAAACCCTTTTCCTTGTTGGGCTTGAGCCATGACTCTTTAGTTGTCTGAAACACAAACAGCCTCTAATCACGTGTTTTTTTCATCAGTCAAGCCCAAATACTAAGATGTCATCCATCATGACCACCCAGCTCTTATGAATCTTGAGGACAGTATTCATTACATGCTGAAACATTTCATGTGCTGAAGTAATTCCAAAAGGTAATCACCAAACACAGAATTTTCCAGATGGAATAATACTAGCAGACACCTTTTTGCTGTTTGAGCCAAGGGTATTTGCTGAAATCCACAAGAGGTATTTAATGTAAAGAACATTCTTACCCCAATTCAGAGGTATAGCTAGGGTGGAGCAAAGGAAGCAGCCACCCCAAGTGCAAGATGCTGGGGGTGTGATCATTAGATATCAATCAACTGATATTGCAGTACTGGCATTTTTTTCTCTACTGACATTTCTGAATGTCAGGGGAGGAAAATAATATTGATACTGTTTTTGTGGTCAGGACAGGGCTTAAGCATGTGTGGTCTAAGTTGTGGGAAGCCATTTGCTGCAAATACAGCAAGCAATTTGCTACAGTTTTTAAAAGTAGAAAGATGAACTATTTTTTCTTTTGCTCCTAAACATAGAGTTGAGGGGAGCAGAAAGTGACCTGGCTTGCTCCTAACAAGCTTCTGAGATGAGCAGGTGAGGGGAACGGACTTTTTTTCTTCTAAACCCAGAGTTGAGGTGCAGAGATTGAAAATAACAAGCCCGGCTTAGAGAACCAGATTGGTGGAAATTTTTTTTTTTGCTACTAAAGTATAAGTTGAGGGGCCACTTATCAAGGAGTGGCACCGGGCACTAGATGAGCCCTCCACTTCAGTTAACTTGGTTGCTATACTTTCCAAGATAGGAAGGCTAAACCTTTATTTATTTATGTATTTATTTATTGATCTTTTTGCCTCTTTGGCCCATCAACCATCAAACCTTTCCAGTCACACACTGACCTTGATTCCCTAGTGGTGGGGCACCATCATACTTTCAGATTTACCGGGGGGGGGGGTGTAGTGCTCTCACTAGCATATTGGCCATGAGAACATTTTGTGTTTAGCCCTAACCCACCCCCAGCAGTGATGCACCCACCCACATCACTGCAGGGGCTACTCCACTACATCTGCAGATGCACATGCCTTTGAATGCAAGGTAGAGAGCAATTAGAACCAGCGGGCAACCACAGAGCATGTTGTTCCTGACTAACTGCTACATTAGGTGTTATATGAGACCTCTGTCACATTACATATCTGCTTTAACAATGGGTGGCTTACTGACAGCAGATACAGTCAGCTTATGCCATCACCCTCCCTTCAAGGACAGGTTTTGCCCATCCTCCTCTGGCAGTCCATCAGTTGCCAGGACAGGCTCCGCCCATCCTTGCCTACCAGTGGATCAGCTGGCCAAGCCAGTAATCGAACTCACTTTGCCATCCTGCTTTTGTTAACTTTCTCTCTATCCATTTCTTAACTGATGGAGAAAAGTAAGTTAACATCAGCTTGATTTGGTTAAGTCAGGACTGAATCCTACCACCGATACATTTCACATACTTTATTTTGATTTATTCCAAAGGCATTGTTGAAATACATGGTCAGTGTTAGAGTACTGACAGCCATTATAAAAGGTAAATTACCCCAGCATGGATACAGAGCCTAGAATTGAAGCAGCAAAAAGAACTGATGAAATATCTTCAAAGGAAAAATGACACTGCCTATGAAAAATCCAGCTAGGCAAAAAGGAAATACAGTAAAATCCCCATTATCCAGGACTCACGCAATCAGCATTCTTAAGCAACCGGCATTTCATTGGTTCATATGCCGACATACGACCCAATCAAAAATGGCAAAGCAGAGCCATTTCTACTCAATGAGGAACAGCCCGCTGCTCTGCATTGAACAGAACAGGCGCCACTTTGCGATTTTTGATTGGCTCATATACAGGCATACGAGCCAATCAAAAATGGCAAAGCGGAGCCTCTTCTGTTCAATGCAGAACAGCCCACTGTTCCACATTGAACAGAGGAGGCTCCACTTTGAGATTTTTGATTGGCTCGTATGCCAGTATACGAGCCAATCAAAAATCACAAAGCATATCTCAAGCAACAGGAACATGCATTTAACTGGCATCCACCAATCCCTACAGGTGCCGGTTAAGTGAGACTTTACTGTAGAAGGTGATTTAACTTTACAGTGACCCTCCTCAAAGAAGTTCTGCAGTTTTCCAAACTATCAAATGAAATACTGCCAGTCCCACAAAGAAAAAATGATTAATACTTAGTATCACTCTATTTATGATTAATACTTAGTATCACTCTATGATTAATACTTAGTATCACACTATGATTAATACTTAGTATCACTCTATTTATGATTAATACTTAGTATCACTCTATTTATGATTAATACTTAGTATCACTCTATGATTTATACTTAGTATCACTCTATGATTAATACTTAGTGTCACTCTATTTATGATTAATAGTATCACTCTATGATTAATACTTAGTATCACTCTATGATTAATACTTAGTATCACACTATGATTAATACTTAGTATCACTCTATTTATGATTAATACTTAGTATCACTCTATTTATGATTAATACTTAGTATCACTCTATGATTAATACTTAGTATCACTCTATGATTAATACTTAGTATCACTCTATTTATGATTAATACTTAGTATCACTTTATGATTAATACTTAGTATCACTCTATTTATGATTAATACTTAGTATCACTCTATGATTAATACTTAGTATCACTCTATTTATGATTAATACTTAGTATCACTCTATGATTAATACTTAGTATCACTCTATTTATGATTAATACTTAGTATCACTCTATGATTAATACTTAGTATCACTCTATTTATGGTTAATACTTAGTATCACTCTATGATTAATACTTAGTATCACTCTATTTATGATTAATACTTAGTATCATTCTATTTTTTTGTATTTGGAGTCAAGCAAAGTGAAGAAAAACTGTTCTAGCAAGAACTGCAGTCCCTAATGGTATTAGGCCAAATACAGTCTTTTGTTTTTTATACCTCCTTGTAAACCAGGTAAGCTACTAGGAACAAATGCTTCTTTTCAGGGGTGAACCATAAGGATCAGTCTGATTAAGAGACACTCATATTATGCAGATGCAGAGAGAGAGAGAGAAGCAAACACAGGGCTGCATCGTAAAGCATGTGTGCAGTTCCTAGCCTTAACTAAATGCAGTAAACTGTTGGATAAGTCAGGAAATCACGTTTGTTGCCTAGGGATCTGAAGTCTCACACCTCAGCCTACATTGAAGGTACTTGCAGAAGATAATTAGCTGTAGAGAAAGTCTGGATAGAATTAAATTACTGCACAAACCTCAGTGTAAAGCAATGGCTGAGATGTGTGAGAGATGGAAATGTACAAAAAACACAATCTGGAGGCACATTGAGCAAGGAGATGTACATTTAAGCTAATTCTTAACACAAGAAAAGTTATTAATAGAAAATCATTTTACTTTTTTTTTCAAAACACTAGCAGTAGCAGAGTAGCATCCCACATGATGTAATACATAGACAATGTGCTTGCACACCTCCATATGTGCATAGTTATATAGGGGTCTGCCTTATGAACCAGTATTTGCACAGATTTTTTCCATTCCTTCACTGTTCGGCAAAATGCTTCACCTCTGACCCTCCCATCCCCCACCCCTCCCATTCAACTTGGCATTTAGCCAGGCCAAATTCACAGTGTCTGCTGTTCCCAACAATCAATTACTAAGTCATTGGTTTCAGCAGGCTCCACAGACCATGTGCAGCAAGTTGGGGGGGGGGGGGTCCAGCTAGCTGTAGTCTTCTCTTCTGCCTTCCCTCCACACAGACATGTTTGCTATTTTGCTATTTTAGAAATGAATATAGATATTCATGGTACTCGTAACACAGAATAGAAAGGGGAAAAGCACCACATACATTGGAAGGTCACAACATCTGAAATGTGCCTTCTCTTCTCTGCTTAATGTTCTGGATGTTACTATCCAAAATATGTCCAGGACTAACACTTTTATCTATTATAGACAGTTCAGTGTATAAACCCGAATAGGTTAGGAGATGTTAATTGCTATTGAGCAATGTAGGATGGTGCAGTGGTAGTGTTGTTGCTTCACAGCAAGAGGTTCTCTAGTTTGTTTCTCGGCTGGAGTGCTTCCTGCACAGAGTTTGCATGTACTCCCTGTGTTTGTGTGGGTTTCCTCCCATGTTACAAAGACATGCACCTGGAGTGTTTCTCCCTGGGCCTCAGCTGAAAATTGGCTTTGTTCCAAGTTGGACTTTCCTTGTAAATAAATAAAAATTTGCTGCAGAGTGTATTTTTCAGTACTCAAGCAAGGGTGGTTTTAAAGAAATCTGGGGTAGGTTTAATTTGAATTGCAGGTAGGACTTAAGCAAGCAATAATACCTGACAGGATGTGTGTTAATGTGTAATTAGCACGGCAGAGGGCCTCTACACCCCTGAAAGGGCATTAATTACACATTAACACACATCCTGGAGGGCATTATTGAACTTAGACAATGGGCTTGCAGTAAAATTGTTGTGTTTTACGTACGCATGTATTTTTTAAGTATTATATTATTTTTTTATATATTTTTAATGTAAAATAGTTCCTCCGCCTTCGGTTTCAAACTTGCAGTGTTATATGTTAATGGTGTTGGAGGAAGCCTTTTACATAAAAAAAAAAAATATATATATATATATATAATATAGTTCTTAAAAAAATAAGTGAAACACAACAATTTTACATACAGCCCATTCTCTCTCCCATACACACACACACACACACACACACACACACAGTCTCCTCTGCTTTCATGCACACATTCACTCACACAAGATCTGTCTCACCCTCTTTCTCAATCTCTCACAGTCTCCAGCTGCTTTCATACACACATTCTGTCTCACTCTCTCTCAATCTCTTTCACAGACAGTCTCCTGTGCTTACATACACGCATTCACTCACACATCACTCTGGCTTTCTCTCTCACTCTGTCCATCTCTCTCTCTCTCTCTCTCTGTCTCACACACACACACACACACACACACACACACACACACACACACACACACACACACACACACACACACACACACACAGTCTCCTCTGCTTTCATGCACACATTCACTCACACAAGATCTGTCTCACCCTCTTTCTCAATCTCTCACAGTCTCCAGCTGCTTTCATACACACATTCTGTCTCACTCTCTCTCAATCTCTTTCACAGACAGTCTCCTGTGCTTACATACATGCATTCACTCACACATCACTCTGGCTTTCTCTCTCACTCTGTCCATCTCTCTCTCTCTCTGTCTCACACACACACACACACACACACACACACACACACACACACACACACACACACACACACACACACACACACACACACACAGTCTCTCTGCTTTCATGCACGTATTCACACACACATGCAGACAGAAACATAAACAGACTCTTCTGCTTTGCACAATCGATAGCTCCCTTTCTCTCTTACTCACATACACACATACACTGTCACACACATGCTGTATTTTATTATTTTTTCTTTTTCTTATTTTATATTCACTAAACTGCAAAAGCGCTACTTAGCAAGTGTAAAATTGCGGCTCGCTCACTCTCACTTTCACTGACATGCACGCATACATTCACATACAAACACACACACAGGCACACACGTATCTTTTTTGTCATTTTCATTTTTATATTTTACACTCGCTAAACAGCAAAAACACTGCTTAGTAAGCGTAAAATAATGGCGGCCATTCCGTTTTCTCAGTTCGAGCTCCACAGCGGCTTGATAAGCTGCCGTGAAGTGGCGGACTCATTTTTCTCCAGGCACTTCTTCTACATTAATACCCTGCTGCAGAACTCCCATGCTCTAATCAGGGTATTGATGTACAGTTTGCCCATTGTCTAACTCCATATGGAAGCATTCCTATTAATGCAGCATTCTTTATTTATTAAGAGATTTTTATTTTTCAACAAATAAGTAACAATAATCAAATTCAATAAACTTAATTTAAAAGTATTACAGTAGTTTCTTGACAAACTATGTACAATATTTACAGAGGCTTGATAGTAAATATTGAAATTAGAACTCCAACATGTTTTCAGTTCTCATTGATTAATTCAGTCATTAGTAATATTTTTCTTCAAATATAGGTCAATAAGCGAAATCACTTTAATCCAAGGGTTGTTAGAAAATGTATTATAATACATTCTTAATTCTTTTACTTTGGTTTCTTTGACTGCTGTTTCCTTTAGAAACAAGAGAAAATCTTCAAATGAAGGTGGAGTAGATATTCTCCATTTCTTTTTGATGCTTTTTCTTGCAGTAGCCATGATGGTCCATAGACTGTTATAATTTGTATTCACCATACCATTTTATTTATTATATTAAATAATATTAGAAACTTTGATAGAGAAATAGTCAGAAAATAATGCTTGCAAAATTCTTCTATCTTACACCAAAAATAAATACAAGGAAGAACATTCAGAAAATATATGGACCCAATCAGCTTTACAATTTTGTGAACATCTCCAGCATGAGATAGTGTCACTTTCATTTATTTTAACAATTCTGTTGGGAGTTAGAAAAGTCCTATGTAGAAATTTAATGCAACATTCTGTACTTACTGGGCATGGTAAAAGGTGGATGTTAGATAATGTATATTCCTTTGAGGATCTTATGGGGCTAGTGATAAGAAACCGTTTAGCATTTCTACCATCAGAAAGGTAAACATTGTAGTATGCGATTTTGTATGCAATTCTGAAAAGAGGAAGGAGGTGTATTCATTAACAGGTATTCATTGCAGCCTTTCCAGGGACTGGGTAAATTGACAAAGCAGCTTATTTTGACAAATGATTGTTGGAAATGTGTACGGAGTCAGAACACTAACGTAGTAAGTGGGTCAGTATAATCAAGCTTTAGAAATTAGAATGTTCTAAATGACAGATGTAAGAGCATCGTGGGAAAGGATGGAAGTAATTTTGTGAGTTGATTTTGGACAACGTATTTGTTATGCGTTCTAACTGCAGGATCGAGCTGATACAAACGGCATTTGGGAGAGAATACTAATACTGTTCCATTTGCAAGAGGATCAATAATGTTTAGGCCTTTATTTTTTTTCAGTCTTTCCCAACTGCCAAATAATACTGCTTTTATTTTGATGGCAATAAGTGTGAGGTAGTTACTAGTCAGTTACGGTGTTCAACTGTTGTAGATTTCTTAGCATGGCAGATGCGTTTTTAGCTGGTTGGAATGTATTATATTTATACAGAGTGGTAATGAAAGTTAGGTCTTTGGGTAACTCGCTGATAAAGACATAGAAAGAGGCAGAGACTAGCACAGGTTGAGCTAGGGGACACTGACAAAAAGAATCATGGTTTCTGAGCAGTTTTAGGCTGTGTCAGCCCTCCGCAGGACTGAGACAGTTCCAGTTGAATGATGGGATTATAGTTAACACCAAGGAATACTTTTTTGAAGACAGTGCTCCTGTTAATGTACTGTTATATCTGTTTGGAATACTTTTTTTTGAAGACATCTCTCCTGTTAGTGTACTGTTATATCTGTTTGGAATAATGTTTTGAAGACAACGCTTCTGTTACTACTATTATATCTGTTTGGAATACTTCTCTGAAGAAACCTCTCCGGTTAGTGTACTATTATATCTGTTTGGAATAATTTTTCGAAGACAATGCTCCTGTTAGTACTATTTTATCTGTTTGGAATACATCTTTGAAGACACCTCTCCTGTCAGTGTACTATTATATCTGTGGAATACTTTTTTGAAGACAATGCTCCTGTTAGTACTATTTTATCTGTTTGGAATACTTTTTTGAAGACAACGCTCCTGTTAGTACTATTATATCTGTGGAATACTTTTTTGAAGACAACACTCCTGTTAGTGTACTATTATATCTGCTTGGAATACTTCTTTGAAGAAACCTCTCCGGTTAGTGTACTATTATATCTGTTTGGAATAATTTTTCGAAGACAATGCTCCTGTTAGTACTATTTTATCTGTTTGGAATACATCTTTGAAGACACCTCTCCTGTTAGTGTACTATTATATCTGTTTGGAATACTTTTTTGAAGACAATGCTCCTGTTAGTACTATTATATCTGTGGAATACTTTTTTGAAGACAACACTCCTGTTAGTAATATTATATCTGTTTGGAATACTTTTTTGAAGACAACTGTTAGTACTATTATATCTGTTTAGAATACTTCTTTGAAGACACCTCTCCTGTCAGTGTACTATTATATCTGTTTGAAATACTGTTTTGAAGACAACGCTCCTGTTAGTGTACTATTATATCTGTTGGAATACTTCTTTGAAGACACCTCTCCTGTTAGTGTTCTATTATATCTGTTTGGAATACTTTTTTGAAGACAACGCTCCTGTTAATGTGCTATTATATCTGTTTGGAATACTTTTTTTGAAGACAACGCTCCTGTTAGTGTACTATTATATCTGTTTGGAATACTTCTTTGAAGACACCTCTCCTGTTAGTGTACTATTATATCTGTTTGGAATACTGTTTTGAAGATAGCTCTCCTATTAGTGTACTATTATATCTGTTTGGAATACTTTTTTGAAGACAACGCTCCTGTTAATGTGCTATTATATCTGTTTGGAATACTTTTTTTTGAAGACAATGCTCCTGTTAGTGTACTATTATATCTGTTTGGAATACTTCTTTGAAGACACCTCTCCTGTTAGTGTACTATTATATCTGTTTGGAATACTTTTTCGAAGACAACGCTCCTGTCAGTGTACTATTATATCTGTTTGGAATACTGTTTTGAAGACAGCGCTCCTGTCAGTGTACTATTATATCTGTTTGGAATACTGTTTTGAAGACAGCGTTCCTGTTAGTGTACTATTACATCTGTTTGGAATACTTTTTTGAAGACAACGCTCCTGTCAGTGTACTATTACATCTGTTTGGAATACTTTTTTGAAGACAGCGCTCCTGTTAGTGTACTATTGGGTCTATATTAGAACATCGAAGTTTCAAAACTTCGAATGTTCTAATATCGAACCCTATTCAGTGAAAGCTGAATATACAGAACATACAGAACAGCAAATTTTTTCCTAGGGAAAAAATTTGCTGTTCCAAAACACATACACACAACACAAGCACACAAACAAACAGCAATCCACACACACACCTAAAATCTTACGCCTAACCCTACACTAAACTATACACACACCACTAACTATCCACTTACCTTAACCCTAACCCTAAGGTCCATCACTATCGCACACTCACCTCACCTACTCCCTAACCCTAACTCACCTAACCCGCCCTAACCCTCACGTCCACACAATCGAACACATACCTAAACCGCGCCTTAACCCTAACTCACCTAACCCGTCCTAACCGTCACGTCCACACAATCGTACACTTACCTGAACTCGACCCGTAACTTTCCACCACAGCTCTGAAAATTCCAAAGCAAGAGAAACGGACAACCAAATTCTTTCCCTAGGAAAAAATTTGGTTTTCCGTTGCTTCAATATTTTCAGCTTTCACTGAATAGGGTTCCATATTAGAACATTCAAAGTTTTGAAATTTCGATGTTCTAATGTAGACCCTGTACTATTATATCTGTTTGGAATACTGTTTTGAAGACAACGCTCCTGTCAGTGTACTATTATATCTATTTGGAATACTGTTTCAAAGACAACGCATCCTGTTAGTGTACTATTATATCTGTTTGGAATACTGTTTTGAAGACAACGCTCCTGTTAGTACTATTATATCTGTTTGAAATACTTTTTTGAAGACACCTTTCCTGTTAGTGTACTGTTATATCTGTTTGGAATACTTTTTTGAAGACAACGCTTCTGTTAGTACTATTATAACTGTTTGGAATACTTCTTTGAAGACAGTGGTCCTGTCAGTGTACTATTATATTTGTTTGGAATACTTTTTTGAAGACAACGCTCCTGTTAGTACTATTATATCTGTTTGGAATACTTTTTTGAAGACAACGCTCCTATTAGTACCATTATATCTGTTTGGAATACTTTTTTGAAGACAACGCTCCTGTCAGTGTACTATTATATCTGTTTGGAATACTTTTTTGCAGACAGCGCTCCTGTTAGTGTACTATTATATCTGTTTGGAATACTGTTTTGAAGACAACGCTCCTGTTAGTACTATTATATCTGTTTGGAATACTTTTTTGAAGACAGCGCTCCTGTCAGTGTAATATTATATCTGTTTGGAATACTGTTTTGAAGACAGCGCTCCTGTTAGTGTACTATTTTATCTGTTTGGAATACTTTGTTGAAGACACCTCTCCTGTTAGTGTACTATTATATCTGTTTGGAATACTTTTTTGAAGGCAATGCTCCTGTTAGTGTACTATTGCATCTGTTTGGAATAATTTTTTGAAGACAACGCTCCTGTCAGTGTACTATTATATCTGTTTGGAATAATTTTTTGAAGACAACACTCCTGTTAATATTATTATATCTGTTTGGAATACTTTTTTGAAGACAACACTCCTGTTAGTGTACTATTATATCTGTTTGAAATACTGTTTTGAAGACAACGCTCCTGTTAGTACTATTATATCTATTTGGAATACTTTTTTGAAGACAACGCTCCTGTCAGTGTGCTATTATATCTGTTTGGAATACTTTTTTGAAGACAATGCTCCTGTCAGTGTACTATTATATCTGTTTGGAATACTTTTTTGAAGATAGCTCTCCTGCTAGTGTACTATTATATCTGTTTGGAATACTGTTTTGAAGACAGCGCTCCTGTTAGTGTACTATTATATCTGTTTGGAATACTTTTTTGAAGACAGCGCTCCTGTTAGTGTACTATTATATCTGTTTGGAATACTGTTTTGAAGACAACACTCCTGTTAGTACTATTATATCTGTTTGGAATACTTTTTTGAAGACACCTCTCCTGTTAGTGTACTATTATATCTGTTTGGAATACTTTTTTTGAAGACAGTGCTCCTGTCAGTGTACTATTATATCTGTTTGGAATACTTTTTTGAAGACAACGCTCCTGTCAGTGTACTATTATATCTGTTTGGAATACTTTTTTGAAGAAAACGCTCATGTTAGTGTACTATTATATCTGTTTGGAATACTTTTTTGAAGACAATGCACCTGTTAGTACTATTATATCTGTTTGGTATACTTTTTTGAAGACAATGCTCCTGTTAGTGTACTATTACATCTGTTATGTAGAGGCTGCATTTGTTTATGTTAAGTTATTTCATTGCTGAAATGAGAATGGGTGTCTCTTTTCATCAATTTTCGTTTTGGTGATGAATGTGGCAATGTATTTGCACTGTGGCAATGCGAGCTCATCAGATAAAGGTGTTAAGGAAGTTTTTCCATGTATGGATCACTTACTCATTCAAATTGTGAAATCTGCAAAGTGTTTGGGGGGGTATCTTAGGCACTGCACTCATATTTTACCTTATCAGATCTGTCATCATAAAAGCTAGTAAAAGGTTTGGCACAGTATATACAGTCAAGGCTTTTCATGTCTGCTGTACAAGAACTGCTAAAATCTGTGCTTTCTGCTGGCCAGACTCTGAGTGCCACTGCCCAGGCTCTGATATGCTGACCAGTCTCCTATATGCTGCTGCCCAGTCTCCTATATGGTGCTGCCAAGTTGCCTGCATGCTGCTGCCCAGTCTCCTATATCCCACTGCTCAGTCTCCTGTGTACCACTGCCCAGTTTCCTGTATGCTGCCCAGGCTCCTATATCCCACTGCTCAGTCTCATGTATGCTGCCCAGGCTCCTATATCCCACTGCTCAGTCTCCTGTGTCCCACTGCCCAGTCTCTTGTATGCTGCCAAAGTTCCTATATCCCACTGCTCAATCTTCTGCATCCCACTACCCAGTCTCTTGTATGCTACCCAGGCTCCTATATCCCACTGCTCAGTCTCCTGTGTCCCACTGCCCAGTCTCCTGTAAGCTGCTCAGGCTCCTATATCCCACTGCTCAGTCTCCTGTGTACCACTGCCCAGTCTACTGTATGCTGCTCAGGCTCCTATATCCCACTGCTCAGTCTCTTGTATGCTGCCAAAGCTCCTATATCCCACTGCTCAATCTTCTGCGTCCCACTGCCCAGTCTCCTGTATGCTGCCCAGGCTCCTATATCCCACTGCTCAGTCTCCTGTGTACCACTGTCCAGTCTCCTGTATGCTGCCCAGGCTCCTATATGCTGGCCAGTCTCCTATATCCCACTGGTCAGTCTCCTGTGTACCACTGCCCAGTCTCCTGTATGCTGCCCAGGCTCCTATATCCCTCTGTTCAGTCTCCTGTGTACCACTGCTCAGTCTCCTGTATGCTGCCCAGGCTCCTATATCCCACTGCTCAGTCTCCTGTGTACCACTGTCCAGTCTCCTGTATGCTGCCCAGGCTCCTATATGCTGGCCAGTCTCCTATATCCCACTGGTCAGTCTCCTGTGTACCACTGCCCAGTCTCCTGTATGCTGCCCAGGCTCCTATATCCCTCTGCTCAGTCTCCTGTGTACCACTGCTCAGTCTCCTGTATGCTGCTCAGTTTCCTGTGTTCTTCCAGTGATCCAACTATCCTTCCAAAACCCACCACACGTAAACAAGAGTTAGCTTATAATAGAACCAGTATACCTCACTGGTGTCACCAAACCACCACACATAAACAAGAGTTAGCTTATAATAGAACCAGTATACCTCACTGGTGTTACCAAACCAACACATGTAAACAAGAGTTAACTTATAATAGAGCCATATACCTTGCTGGTGTCACCAAACCACCACATGTAAACAAGAGTTAGCTTATAATAGAACCATATACCTTGCTAGTGTCACCGGTCTAAAGGCTTAAGTAACATCAGCGTTACTGAGGTATGAGAAGGTCTCCAGCTGTCAAGGTCTCACTGGGTGTTATATCCCAAAAAATCCCCACCATTATCTAACAAACTGATCTCTTATGCCCCTCAAGTCCAGTTCATTCCAAAGATGCTTCATTAATACCAGTCAAACCATCTACTAATAGACGAGGAGACTTTTGTGTTGTCTACACAGCAAACAGTGAAATGAATGTGATCTTACCTACAGAAACTATTATTTCATGCTGGCCATCTGGTCTCACCTAATCAAAAACAGCTACTGTAGTTGTGGGATTACCTGACTTGTCTAAATAGTCACAAGTGTTCTCTCTGCATCTCCAGTTTATATGTCTCTCTGTCTATAGAACTTCCACATCGAACCCCATCTGATGTCAGCTCTTCCAAGTGCCTTCTCTCTCTCTCATTTTCCCTGAGATGTTATTCTGGCATCTCCTTGGTGTATATACTCACTTTCCCTGAGTTGTTACCCTGGCACCTCCCTGGTAGATACTCACTTTCCCTGAGGTGTTACCCTGGCGCCTCCCTGGTATTCACTCATTCACTCACTTTCTGAGTTGTTACCCTGACAACACCCTGGTATGTACTTCCTTTTCCCAAGTTGTTACCCTGGCACCTCCCTGGTATGTACTCACTTTCCCTGAGTAGTTACCCAGGCACCTCTTTGTAATACACTCACTTTTTTGGAGTTGTTACCCTGGTGCACCTCTGGTATATACTCACTTCCTCAAGTTGTTACCCTGGCACCTACCTGGTATATATACTTACTTTCCTCGAGTTGTTACCCTGCCATCTCCTTGGTTTATATACTCACTTTCCCTGAGTGTTTACCCTGGCACCTTCCTGTTATGTACTCACTTTCCCCAAGTTGTTACCCTGGCACCTCCCTGGTATGTACTTACTCTGAGTTGTTACCCTGGCACCTCCCTGGTATGTACTTACTCTGAGTTGTTACCCTGGCACCTCCCTGGTATTTACTCAGTTTTCCAAGTTGTTACCCTGGCACATCTCTTGTATATACTCACTTTCCATGAGCTGTTACCCTGACACCTCCTTGGTATGTTATCACTTTCCCCAAGTTGTTACCCTGGCACCTCCCTGGTATTTACTCTGTTTTCCAAGTTGTTACCCTGGCACGTCTCTTGTATATACTCACTTTCCACGAGCTGTTACCCTGACACCTCCTTGGTATGTTATCACTTTCCCCAAGTTGTTGCCATGACATCTCCTTGGTATGTACTTACTTTCCTGAGTTAATACCCTCGCACCAGCCTGGTATGTACTCACTTTCACCAAGCTGATACCCTGGCACCACCCTGGTATGTACGACTTTCCCTGAGTTGATACCCTCGCACCACCCTGGTATGTACTCACTTTCCCTGAGCTGATACTCAGGCACCTCCTGATATGTATTCACTTCCTTTCTTCTTACTCTTCGCATTCTGAAAGTCCTTGTAAGTCTGAATTCCCAGTCTCCTCATCCTCTTTCCTCTGCTCCTTCTTTTGTCTCATACACCCCACTTCCTTCTCTTCCATTCAGTTTTGTCCTCTGCCTGTCCACACCTCCTTCCCTGACACTCAGATTCATCCTCTGCCCATCCCTACCTCCTTCCCTTACAGTCAGCTTCATCCCCTCCCCATCCCCTCCTCCTTCTATTGTATACAGCTTCATCCTCTGCCTCTTTCCACCTCCTTCTATTGTGTTCAGCTTCATCCTCTGCCTGTCCCCACTTCCTTCTGTTGTATTCAACTTCTTCTTCTGCCTGTCCCCACCTCCTTTAGTTGTATTCAGCTTCATCCGTTGCCTGTCCCTGCCTCCTTCCCTTAC
This sequence comes from Protopterus annectens, assembly GCF_019279795.1. Lineage (NCBI taxonomy): Eukaryota > Metazoa > Chordata > Ceratodontiformes > Protopteridae > Protopterus > Protopterus annectens. The sequence continues at coordinate 10,050,856 of NC_056749.1, read as the reverse complement.
ACTCAGCTTCATCCTCTGCCCGTCCCTACCTCCTTCCCTTACACTCAGATTCATCCTTCTCCTGTCCCTAATCTCCTTCCCCTACACTCAGCTTCATCCTCTGCCTGTCCCCACCTCTTTTTCTTACACTCAGTTTCATCCTCTGCCTTTCCCCACCTCCTTCTGTTGTATTCATCTTCATCCTCAGCCCGTCCCTACCTCCTTCTGTTGCATTCAGCTTCATCATCTGGCTGTCTCTACCTCCTTCCCTTACACTCAGATTCATCCTCTGCCTCACTCCACATCCTTCTGTTGTATTCAGCTTCATCCTCTGCCCATCCCTACCTCCATCTGTTACACTCAGATTCATCTTCTGCCCATACCTACCACCTTCCCTTACACTCAGATTCATCCTCTGCCCATCCCTACCTCCTGCCCTTACACTCAGCTTCATCCTCTGTCCATCCACACCTCCTTCCCTTACACTCAGATTCATCCTCTGCCCATCCCCACCTCCTTTGCTTACACTTAGATTAATCCTCTCCCCATCCTCACCTCCTTCTCTTACACTCAGATTCATCCTCTGCCTGTCCCTACCTCCTTCCCTTACACTCAGATTCATCCTCTGCCCATTCCTACCTCCTTCCCTTACACTCAGATTCATTCTCTGCCATCTCCACCTCCTTCCCTTACACTCAGATTTATCCTCTGCCTATCTCTACCTCCTTCCATTATACTCAGATTCATCCTCTGTCTGTCCCTACCGCCTTCCCTTACACTCAGCTTAATCCTCAGCCTGTCCTCACCTCCCTCTGTTGTATTCAGCTTCATCCCCTGCCTGTCCCCACCTCCTTTCCTTACACTCAGCTTCATCCTCTGCCTGTCCCCACTTCCTTCTGTTGTATTCCACTTTATCCTCCGCCCATCACAACCTCCTTCCCTTACACTCAGATTCATCCTCTGCCTGTCCCTACCTCCTTCTGTTGTATTCAGCTACATTCTCTTCCCATCCCTACCTCCTTCCCTTCATCCTCTGCCCGTTCCCACCTCCTTCTGTTACACTCAGATTCATCCTCTGCCCATCCCCACCTTCTTCCATTACACTCAGATTCATCCTCTGCCTGTCCCTACCTCCTTCCCTTACACTCAGATTCATCCTTTGCCTGTCCCCATCTCTTTCCCTTAAACTCAAATTCATCCTCTGCCTGTCCCCTACTTCCTTCTGTTGTATTAAGCTTCATCCTCTGCCTGTCCCTACCTTCTTCTGTTATGCTCAGATTCATCCTCTGCCCGTCCCCACCTCCTTCCCTTACACTCAGATTCATCCTCTACCCATTCCTACCTATTTCCCTTACACTCAGATTCATCCTCTGCCCATCCCTACCACCTTCCCTTACACTCAACTTCATCCTCTGTATGGGCATCTTACACTCAGATTCATCCTCTGCCTGTCCCTGCCTCCTTCCCTTACACTCAGCTTCATCCTCTGCCTGTCTCCACCTCCTTCTGTTGTATTCAGCTTCATCCTCTGTCTGTCCTCATCTCCTTCTTTTGTATTCAGCTTCATCCTCTGCCCATCCCTACTGTCTTCCCTTACACTCAGCTTCATCCTCTGTCCATCCCCACTTCCTTCCCTTACACTCAGATTCATCCTCAGCCTGTCCCTACCTCCTTCCTTTACACTCAGATTCATCCTCTGCCCATCCCTACCTCCTTCCCTTACACTCAGCTTCATCCGCTGTCCGTCCCCACCTCCTTCACTTACACTCAGATTCATCTTCTGCCCACTCCTACCTCCTTCCGTTACACTCAGCTTCATCCTCTGCCTTTCCCCACCTCCTTCTGTTGCATTCAGCTTCATACTCTGCCCATCCTTACCTATTTCTCTTACAGTCAGCTTCAACCTCTGCCCATCCCCACCTCATTCCCTTACACTCAGATTAATCCTCTGCCTGTCTCCACCTCATTCCCTTAGACTCAGATTCATCCTCTGCCTGTCCCTACCCCCTTCCCTTACACCCAGCTTAATCTTCTGCCTGTCCCCACCTCCTCCTGTTGTATTCAGCTTCATCCTCTGCCTGTCCCACCTCCTTCTGTTATATTCAGCTTCATCCTCTGCCTGTCCCTACCTCCTTCCCTTACACTCAGATTCATCCTCTGACAATCCCTACCTCCTTACTTTACACTCAGATTCATCCTCTGCCATCCCCACCTCCTTCCCTTACACTCAGATTCATCATCTGCCTGTCCCTACGCCCTTCCCTTACACCCAGCCTCATCTTCTGCCTGTCCCCACCTCCTCCTGTTGTATTCAGCTTCATCCTCTGCCTGTCCCCACCTCCTCCTGTTGTATTCAGCTTCATCCTCTGCCTGTCCCACCTCCTTCTGTTGTATTCAGCTTCATCCTCTGCCTGTCCCACCTCCTTCTGTTATATTCAGGTTCATCCCCTGCCCATCCCTACCACCTTCCCTTACACTCAGCTTCATCCTCTGCCTGTCCCCACCTCCTTATGTTATAATCATTTTCATCCTCCGCCCGTCCCCACCTCCTTCCCTTACACTCAGATTCATAATATGCCTGTCCAAACATCCTTATGTTGTATTCAGCTTCATCCTCTGCCAGTCCCCACCTCCTTCTGTTGTATTCAGCTTCATCCTCTGCCTGTCCCAGCCTCCTTTTGTTATATTCAGGTTCATCCTCTGCCCATCCCTACTACATTCCCTTACACTCAGCTTCATCCTCTACCTGTCCCCACTTCCTTATGTTATAATCATCTTCATCCTCCGCCCGTCCCCACCTCCTTCCCTTACACTCAGATTCATAATATGCCTGTCCAAACATCCTTATGTTGTATTCAGCTTCATCCTCTGCCAGTCCCCACCTCCTTCTGTTGTATTCAGCATCATCCTCTGCCAGTCACCACCTCCTTCTGTTGTATTCAGCTACATCCTCTGCCCATCCCTACCTCTTTCCCTTACACTCAGATTCATCCTCTGCCTGTCCCCACCTCCTTCCCCTACACTCAGATTCATGCTCTGCCATTCCTCATTTACTTCCCTTACACTCATATTCATCCTCTGCCCATTCCTACCTCCTGCCCTTACACTCAGATTCATCCTCTGCCCATCCCCACCTCCTTCCCTTACACTCAGATTCTTCCTCTGCCTGTCCGCACCTCCTTCCCCTACACTCAACTTGATCCTCTGCCCATCCCCTCCTCCTTTTGTTGTATTCAGCTTCATCCTCTGCCTCTTCCCACCTCCTTCTGTTGTATTCATCTTCATCCTCTGCCCATCCCTACCTCCTACCCTTACACTCAGATTCATCTTCTGCCTGTCCCTACTTCCCTTACAATGAGATTCATCATCTGCCTGTCCCCACCTCCTTCCCTTACACTCAGATTCATCCTCTGCCTGTCCCCACCTCCCTCCCTTACACTCAGATTCATCTTTTTCCCATCCCTACCACCTTCCCTTACACTCAGATTCATCCTTTGTCTGTCCCCATCTCCTTCCCCTACACAGATTCATCCTCTGCCTGTCCCCACCTCCTTCCCTTAGACTCAGATTCATCCTCTGCCTTTCCCTGCCTCCTTCCCTTACACTCAGCTTCATCCACTGCCTGTCCCCACCTCCTTCTGTTGTATTCAGCTTCATCCTCTGCCTGTCCCACCTCCTTCTGTTTTATTCAGGTTCATCCCCTGCCCATCCCTACCACCTTCCCTTACACTCAGCTTCATCCTCTGCCTGACCCCACCTCCTTATGTTATATTCATCTTCATCCTCCGCCCGTCCCCACCTCCTTCCCTTACACTCAGATGAATCCTCTGCCTGTCCCTACATCCTTATGTTGTATTCAGCTTCATCCTCTGCCAGTCACCACCTCCTTCTGTTGTATTCAGCTACATCCTCTGCCCGTCCCTACTTCTTTCCCTTACACTCAGATTCATCCTCTGCCTGTCCCCACCTCCTTTCCCTACACTCAGATTCATGCTCTGCCACTCCTCACCTCCTTCCCTTACACTCATATTCATCCTCTGCCCATCCCTACCTCCTGCCCTTACACTCAGAGTCATCCTCTGCCCATCCCCACCTCCTTCCCTTACACTCATATTCTTCCTCTGCCTGTCCGCACCTCCTTCCCTTACACTCAACTTCATCCTCTGCCCATCCCCTCCTCCTTCTGTTGTATTCAGCTTCATCCTCTGCCTCTCCCCACCTCCTTCTGTTGTATTCAGCTTCATCCTCTTCCCATCCCTACCTCCTACCTTACACTCAGTTTCATCCTCTGCCCTTCCCTACCTCCTTCCCTTACACTCAGATTCATCCTCTGCCCATCCATACCTCCTTCCCTTATACTCAGATTCATCCTCTGCCATCCCCACCTCCTTCCCTTACACTTAGATTCATCCTCTGCCTGTCCCTACCTCCTTCCCTTACACTCAGCTTCATCCTCTGCCTGTCTCCACCTCCTTCTGTTGTATTCAGCTTCATCCTCTGTCTGTCCCACCTCCTTCTGTTATATTCAGGTTCATCCTCTGCCCATCCCTACCACCTTCATTTACACTCAGCTTCATCCTCTGCCTGTCCCCACCTCTTTATGTTATAATCATCTTCATCCTCCGCCCGTCCCCACCTCCTTCCCTTACACTCAGATTCATCCTCTGCCTGTCCCCACCTCCTTCCCCTACACTCAACTTCATCCTCTGCCCATCCCCTCCTCCTTCTGTTGTATTCAGCTTCATCCTCTGCCTCTCCCCACCTCCTTCTGTTGTATTCAGCTTCATCCTCTGCCTCTCCCCACCTCCTTCTGTTGTATTCAACTTCATCCTCTGCCCATCCCTACCTCCTACCCTTACACTCAGATTCATCTTCTGCCTGTCCCTACTTCCCTTACACTGAGATTCATCATCTGCCTGTCCCCACCTCCTTCCTTACACTCAGATTCATCCTCTGCCCATCCCTACCTCCTTCCCTTGCACTCAGATTCATCCTCTGCCTGTCCCTACCTCTCTCCCTTACAATCAGATTCATCCTTTGCCCATCCCTTCCTTCCTCCCTTATGCTCAGATTCATCCTCTGCCTGCCCCCACCTCCTTTCCTTACACTCAGCTGCATCCTCTTCCTATCCCCACCTCTTTCCCTTACACTCAGATTCATCTTTTGCCTACATTCTCCAAAATGCTTACTGGATGTTGAGTTACAATTCCTGCTTTGGTAATCAAATCCCATCTATCATCCAGGTAGACCATAATTATAACTGTTATCTGCTTCTCACTCACCGTTCATACTGTCTGTATTTAAATGTTTGCATTTACCTGACAGAACAGAAGTTTACTGAGTTAAAGTTGCTACCTTTTTTATACGGTGTCACAAACTCATGTCCACTGTTCATTTTCCTTAGATTGTGTATCATTAAGGATGCATCAAACTGCATCAAACATCAAAATACCTCTGTCACTTCTATATTCTTCAGCTGCTGCTTACTAATCGTTAACATATGTACCCTTCATTGTCATAATACATTTGTAGATTCATGTTTGTTTCTTAATTTCTTTGTGTGCAGAAATCGTCATACTGTGGCTTTTGTTGCTAATGTTGACTATGTGAAGCTTTTCTCCTTCAGACTTCAGTATAAATATGTCCTACCCATCAGGCCCTCCTAATCAATCAACCAAGCCTGTATATGTTATGCTGGAAACCTCAGAAAAAGTGCTGTCTAAATCCAGATTTAAATTGTGCTAATCCAGGACAGAAATTCACAGCACCCCAGTCTACAGTGATACAAACCTAAACCTTGTTTGGTCCACCCTACACAGCCAGACTTAGAACACCACTAGATTAAAGCCTGTGAATATTTTTGCTTTATACTAAGAAAGAAGGAAAGGTCAAAGGTTAACCCCTGCGGGGCCTAGCAGAGCAGTAAAACAATCTGTCCCTGACTGACCCAGGGGTGAAAGGTCATACTGTCTGTGCTAAGTGTTCTTCATAACTCCCCTTAGGCTTGACAAGCTGAAGATGTGGGAGTCTTGGCATTCATTAATAATGCAATGAACTATAACCCACTCCCATGTCAAAAAAAAAAAAAAAAACACTTCACAGACATTCGGCTGAGTTGTTTGTGTTAAGAGATGGCAGTTATATGGACATGAAATATCTTCAAACTATAACTGCTTTTTTAATAATTATTGTTTTAGTAGAACTAAGAACAAAATAAGTGTATGTAAGCTCTTAGCAGTTTCAAAGTGACACTGCATGTTTTTTTAATTCTTGCAAATAAATCAGGAAAAAAATCAGGGCAATATTTCTTAAAGAACCAAGAAATACAAAGCTATTTTTTCAGACTACAGGGTTTTTTTGTTTGGTGCTGGTAATTTGTTGTGCATGAAAATCAGTTAGGAGTCCCTGTATTATCGATTAACAGATTAATTCGTTTAATTCATTCCTTCATTCTTCACTGTAGCTAAGATGAGAGGCCAGTGTACAACAAACTCCACACAGCTCGTTGTTTATTTCTGATTCATCCTGCATGTAGAATAAGCATGGCTTTTCTATTTTTCGTTAAACTGCACAGAGCGTATTAAAGTTCTGTTTAGCTGTGACCAGCATGAAAGGAGAAATGGTAAATACTAAACTGGTCATTTAATAGTTTCCCACAGAAGGTTAAGACAATAATGTGCTAATAATACTTGTGAAATCTTGGGTTTGTTTTCTTTAGTATCCTCCGAGCAACTTGCTTTAGCACAGATTCCCATCCTGTATCACTTCTGAAAAAGAGGCATTTGTGCCTAATAGGATTATTTGTGTAACATATTAATAGCATTAAGTTAATAGGAATGGCTATTTGAATCTGGGTTACAGGAGCAAAAACAATCTGCAAAATAAGATATGATGCAGAGTTAACAAGCAATAATATTAGAAAATGATCTGCTTCAAACAGCAGTTTCATCACCACCCCACTACTGCTCTCCATGGAGAATCAGTTTACAGTCCTACATGTTCTCCTGTCTAGCTAGGTACTGTGAATCTTAAGTTGAGTTCTCATTCCAGGTAGCACCATCACCAACTCTTACTAACTCAGGGCAGTATGCAGTATTCTCAGTAGCCTTACAGTAATATGAATCAGGGACTGGTTAACAGTACAGGGGTGAATCAGACTTTAGGCCTTAGCAGTAATGCTTCTATGAACCAGTCAGTTTCCCAGTACCCAGATACTGTAAGATGTCCACCTAGCACTGGACTAGGACTACTACACCAGCAGCACGTCCACCCTAGTGGCTCACTTAACCAAATGAATACCCAAAGTATGCATCCTTCACAGCCTCAGGGATAATATGCCTCTCCACCACCTATGTCACCTATGAAAGCAATGAATATTCCAGCAGGTAGTCCTCCTCCCCAGGTTAAACCTGGAAATGCTAGAATACCCCTGGAAGTGGGCAGTTATCCAAACATATCACACCTTTCACAGTCGCACCAAGCATCAGCAGCTATGGTAATTGACGAGAGGAACATTGAGACACGAGGTATGCACCAGCCAGAGCCTTTTCTTCGCATCTCTCCAACTGCAAGGGTGATGAGTGGGCATATGAGGCCTAATGGCTGTCCTGACATGGGCCATGAAGAATCACAGGTACTACAAGAAAGACTAATGCCGGCATAGCCACATCCAAGTCAGCACTGCCCTTTTCAGCAGCAACTGCAAACATGTCCAGTGCAGTTGCACCCTGCAGGTCATCGCCAGTCCTCCTCCTCCTGCACCTCCTCATTGCCAGCTGTGGACACAGCCGCACTAGTCACCTCAGACTACACCACAGAAGGTGCCTCTGCAGTAGGTGAGTCACTGTTTTAGCTGGTAACATCACACTTGGAAGAGTCACCACTGTGTGTTTATTTCTTGCCTGTTAAAATGAACAATTGTGTATTTTTGGTCTGAGCAGGTTGTTTATATGTGACAGACTTCAGCTTGCTTATCTGCGACATCTTACTGTGTGAAGGCACAGTCCCAGTAGAGTGACTCGCTTGAATGTTGCAGTATGTTTGAAATAAGGTTGCATCAGCGTGATGTGTTTCACTTGCACTGTTTGAGAATATGCATGGGGGTCTTGCATATAATTTAGTGCACATCTGAATGTCTGAAAATGAGGTGTGCATTTAAAGACTTGCAAAGCAAGACTACGAGCTCAATCTGACTATTGCAAGTGTGATGAAACATGTAAGCACCTTTCTTATGTAGATATTTATATACATTTTACAGATTTTTCAAGTTTCATTACTGAAGTAATTAGTAAAAAATATTGATGTTCGCATTTTGCCTATCTACTTGAGGAATACAGGATAAAAAGTCCAGCAAAAACACTGGGGGTGGAGGGGGTGGAAGAGTAGCAGAGGAATAAATTCTCTTTTTATTTTTGACTCTCAGGAAGTGGAAAGCTTGAAGCTATTTAAATTATATGAAGTTATGATATAGGAAAAAAGATTACAGAACTTGCAACATCTAGTGCTTTGTTTTGCATGAGGCTTTGTTATAGTGCCTTAAGTCTCTTATTATATTGTCATTGGTGTGTTGTAAGGCAGTTGAAGCTAATGCACTTGTAAATCACAAGTGCACGTGGCCCAACTAAGATGTTTTCAGATTTTGTGTAATGCTTTCAACCATGGCAAAAGCCTTGAAGGTGAATGCAAAACAGACTAATATACTGCACTAGGAAATGACACCAACTGGAAAACTTTCCCAGCAGCAGCAGAGCTTGATAGACTCAAACATTTGAATAGCTGTACAGCAGGAAGAAATTAAATGCAGCAGTGATAACACTTTTCCCCCAATTACAATTATACCTTTGACACTCATCCAGGAAATAAGTGGGTGATGTAATGTTACTGCGTAGATCCTCTCTCTCTACATCTCTGTCTTGCCCCAAGCCAATGCAACCAATGATTCTGATCCAGATTGAATTCTCATGAATCTGCCGATCAAAAACTCCCAACAACTGTACGGAGCAGCTGCTAACCTTCCACTCAGCTCCTGCTTTTTATCAAACTTACCCGCATTAAGACAAAATGGCCTTTATAGGAGACATTAATCTTAACCTTGTAGGCCCGTGTAAACGCAACATTAAGGAATTCTTTGCAGATCTAAAACTTTTTCAAATGGTTACCAACTCTACCAGACCTATTCTTAAAACAGTTGCAACCTTATTTCCTACTGTCCTGTACATTCGAGTTACAAAACCTGAAATTCAAACACTCACTCAAACTAATCTCTTTCAGACCTAAACCACTGCACAAACTCCCCAACCTGCACTCCCATCTTGTCCAGATTGACTGGTCCCCATAATCTCACTTGACAAAGTTAACATAGCTTCCTGCAAATTTTACTGAACTGCTATCCATCCAGGATACCCACTTCCCCATGATCTCCAGATTATTTAAGGACCCTAAGCCCGAGTGTCTCACAAAGGAATTTAAAACCCTAATGAAACTTTGATGCTTGGAAAACCTGGAAGCAAAGTCCCACACCAACAAACATGAACACCCCACTACCCTGAGAAACTCCATCAAACAGACTATCCATTGGCATAAAGCTAAACTCCTACAAATTGGTACAGCAATCATATTCACTCTCCAAAGCAGTTCTGTAGGGAGGTCAGAAATATAATTGAAGATAAGCTCCCACAAGGAAGCATTCCATATTTGTTACATACCCTGCCCTCAGACAATATGATACCATCAGACTTCCTCAGAGAATTTTCCAAATGTTCACCTCCAGTAGACAGTTAAACTTCTAGAAGACTAACAAAGCAAAACCCACCTGAGTTTATACAACCCTTTTACTTCTCCAGAATAACCCTTAAAGAAGTCATACCATTGCTTGAACAAATACCTATTTACTCCTTAGCTGGGACAGATAACATTTGCCCCTGGATCCTTTACTATTGCAAAGATTAAGTTATCACTCCACTAAATGCCTAAAACCTGTGCTTCACCAGCAACATTATTCCTGCCATGTGGAAAGCTTATTTTGTTAGACCCATTCCCAAAGAATCCAAGCCCATTTCTTGCATTGACATCCACCCCTCTTCATCCTTCCGACGCTAAGCAAAGTACTAGAAAAATATATCTGCAGACAACATACCTCCTTAAAATGCATCACTTGTTTTCCAATAAACTACATTGCTTCTGGTTGAGAAGAATTTAACATAATTCATTTTAGACACTGACTGACATACAAACAACAACAAAATACGGATAAGGACAACCTAAATATTTTACTCAACTCTACTGGAGCTGATAAATGTTTGGGTGTGTGGAAGATGGACTGCTGTTATATCCTGGCCAGATGTAAACCATGTAGGTAAGGTTACTGCAGCAGCTATAATTCGAATAAATGTAGACAACTGTACTTTCATACTCCCTCCCTCCTTCATTTACTCTGTCGATCTATCGTTTTGTGTCTGAGTGCTTATTGCTATATTTAGTTAATCTCTAACTACTATAACTGCTTTTTCAGAACATAAGCCTTGTGAAATCTCAAATGACTACTGTTCTTGTTACGTAGGTTGCTTCTGTGTTTGGAGGTTGGCATAATGGTTACGGTAGTTACTTAACAGATACAAGTTGCAAAGTTTGATTCTCACATGGGGTAATTGGCTAGTCTAAAATAACCCACAAGGATAGTTAGCCTAGTACTAATCTATGAACTTATGAAGGAAAATGAATTATTGTTCAATATAAAGGACAGAAGTTTATTTAAAGCAAGTAGAAAAAAAGCCCATATAGAATGATATAAAATGAGGGTTCGACAATGTGAGGGCATAGGTTAAGCTATTCACATACTGGTAGTTACGGGATAAGTGCCGCTAACAGAATGCAGAGGGGTGGTTAGTCCAGGATAGAGGAGAATTTACAGTGTGACAATATGTAATTAAAATGGGTAGTTCTGCTATCTGGACCAAGCAGGTCTGGATATTAGATCCTTTCTTTGATCAACAATAGTGTGTGTTTTAGGTAAAGGAATATAAAGGGTACAGCATGGTAATGCAGGGGTTACTAATACTGATTGTTACAATTTGGGTCACTGGTTTGATTCTTGGGCTAGGGCATCTTACATGTTGATATTGAATTTTCTCTGTTTGTATAGGTTTTTGGTCAGAGTTTCTGGTTTCCTTGTACATTCCAAAAATATGTTCGCAGGTGAACTTGTAATTCTGAATTAAGTCTAGGTGTGTTTCTGAGAGTGTATGTACCTTTCTTGGACTGGCCCCTAACTTGTGCTCATTGTTTGTTGGGATAATTTTCACCCATACAGTCATTAAATAGGTAAAGCAAGTATGGAAAATTCATGACCTGAATGAAAGAGGGTGTCAAGGGAAAAAGACTATTGGATGGAAGACTGTAGCATGCAAAGCTGAGAGTGGGACTGTCTTTGAACTGTAAATATATTACAGCATTTGATGTGAGCAGAATGAATGAACAACAACTGGAAGACAAGAAAAAAGCAGCTGCACCATCCCAGGACTGATTGCAAAAATTCAAATGCACGAAAAATTACGTGTGGTGTCAGGAATTAAGGTATTATTCTTTGTAAAAATATATTGTCTCAGATACTTAATGTCAGATAACAGAAACAAGTCTGTATAAACATCCTCACGGGACGACTTTGTTACCCGCTCACTTACTAATGTTTTTACTTGCTTCTTTAGGGAGAGTAACAGAAGGATGCAGAAAGCCGATGCATCTTCTGGGCTCACTTGTACTCTGGTTTTAGGAACCACCCTCTAGGGAGCTGGACTGAAGAGTGTCTCTCATGGCAAATCTCTATCGCACCCCTGTGGATACACCAATACCCAGAATGCTGGGCAAACAGAATCGGGTAACACAGTCCTTGCAGTGACTTATTTTTGTCAGGTAACTACATCTTATGCATGTTTTGTAACAGCAGTTTAAGATTGACTTGAATAGTTTTTCAAGTGACTTAAAATTCCAGTGTTTAATTTATTAAATTTTCTAATGGCAATAAAGCATCTATATTAGATGATCGACACCATATAATCAGATTTTTGAAAGTTTGAATGTTTTAACGGAGATTTCTGTACAGCGCGGAATGGGAAGATTTCCCTTTTCTGCACTGTAGTTTGATCTCGGAGTTGGGGGGGGGGTGCAAGGGTGCTTGCCCCCCTGCTTAAAACGTTCAGGTAGGTTATTTGTGTAGTTTATATTTTTTATTAGATTTTTGAACTTTTAAAAGTTCGATCATATGGTGTTGACCATATGACAGTCGAACTTTTGAAAGTTCGATTATCTAATATAGACCCAGCAATAAATGTGTGGATGATGCTTGTAAATGTTTAAACAATTGTGTTCTTCGGATAAAATCCAATTTTAATCCTTCTTTTCATTATAATATAGTTTGAGTGTTCTTTAATATGTTGAAAGACAGTATTAATGTTTATTATTCTTTTCATAGAAATAAAGTTTGCTATAATTTCACCCAAAGAAAAAAGAATTTAGACAGAATAGACAGGTCACCATAAAGCCGTCTGAAAGCAGAAAAATATATTACATTCAGACAATACTATATGTATACTGAACATTTACATGACATTGAGATTTATGAAAAAAATAACAACCATATCTACAAGCCAAAGGTAAGTTAAATTAATTGACCCAAAGTGCTGTTAGACTGAAGTTTTTCTCTCAGAAGGAGGTAAGGTATTGGTCTCTGAAGTGAGCATTATTTGCCTCTGCTGCCTGCCTGACTTCAGTTTTGTTAGAAGACTCACTTGCTGAAGTACTTGTGAAATTACCTAATATTAAATGAGAGTATGATTTATTCTTGGGTAATAATAAATGACACAAACCTTTACATGAATATAAACATAGTTTAGGTGTGGAGACTTTGCTCCAATATTTTATTCTTGGGTAATAATAAATGACACAAGCCTTTACATGAATATAAACAGAGTTTAGGTGTGGAGACTTTGCTCCAATATTTTATTCTTGGGTAATAATAAACAACACAAGCCTTTACATGAATATAAACATAGTTTAGGTGTGGAGACTTTGCTCCATTATTTTATTCTTGGGTAATAATAAATGACACAAGCCTTTACATGAATATAAACATAGTTTAGGTGTGGAGACTTTGCTCCAATATTTTATTCTTGGGTAATAATAAATGACACAAGCCTTTACATGAATATAAACATAGTTTAGGTGTGGAGACTTTGCTCCAATATTTGGAAGATTTTCCTTTTTCTCATTATGTCATGGAGTTTACAGAAGTTTATTTCTGAAAAGTAATTGATTGATTTTTCATGGCCAGCTGTCTTTAACCAAGCAGGCTATTGCTGTAAGGGTAATCTACTGGTGGACAAAGACTGAATACTCGAGCTTCAATTGCCCAAGGTTCAACCCATCAACAAAGAGACTTTCTCCATAGGAAATCTTTGTCATCAAGTTGTGCCAAGCGATGCCTTTTGGAGGAAATTTCCTCTTTCTTTGAGTTGGTGCAACTGTGGAGTTAATATAAGTTCTGGGGATGTGGGGGCCTTGCCATCTACATTGCGGGAGCAGGGGGTCTTGCCCCCTACAAAAAAAAACATTTTAGAAAATGCTTTTGTCAGTTTTTTTCAGCAAATCTCATTCTGGGATTCCAATCCTTGGTGCATTTGCTTTCGGACACTCATAGTGAAAGCTTGCTTTAAAGATCTCCTTTGCATTCACATTTGCAAATTTATTTCTGGATTGTATTAGAGGAAAAATTCTTGGGCGGCCATGGTGGTGCAGCGATTAGCATTGTCACCTTACAGCAAGAGGTTTTTCGGTTCGATCCTCGGCTGGGATGCCTTCTGTGTGGAATCTGCATGTCCTCCCTCTGGTCGCAGGGGTGTGCTCCAGTTTCCTCCCACATCCCAAAGACATGCTGTAGGTGGATTGGACACTCTAAATTGGCCCTAGGTGTGAGTGTGTGCATGTGTGTGCCTTCTGTGGAAGGTTGGGTGCCAGGCTGGCAACTCCACTGCCAATCATGAGCGGATAGGTGATCTGTTGTGAAGACCCCTAACTTGGAAAAAGCTGGAAGAAGAATTAAAGGAAGAATTCTTCATTTTATTTGTGATTTTTATTTTATTTATGATTTTTTTCAGAAAAATTGTGGATTATATTGAAGGAAAAATTCTTTATTTTATTTGGAATTTTTTTTTTCAGAAAAATTATTTGTTAATTTTCTTACATATCTGATTGTTTGTTATCTGTAATGGGAATCCTTAGCAGAATAAAATGTTTTTACAAGTATTAATTGCAGTGGTTATGGTACTGATTTTACTTTTAGCTAGAATTAGAATAACAATTTTAAATTATTTTCTTGTAACATGATATATGCCGAGTTACATAAAAATGAAATAGCTGCCAGTCCCTCTGGATGGTTCAAGATGCCATCCAATGTGTACTATAGCCAGTGGCGGCTAGTGACTTCAAATCACAAGGGGGCTGCAGGAGACAGCTGAATGGGTGGGGTCAATGGGAGGGGGTGTGGTCAGCCAGAAAGGGGAGGAGCTATGCACAAAACCACAAAAAACTAACTTTAATTAAATATGCTGCCCTGGGTGGCAAACCATCATTATGAAAGTCCAATCAAGACAAAAATAAGTGTAGAAGAATAAAAATATTTCAATGTATTGGCTGCATGACAGCTTACTTAATATCTAGATGGGAAACAAAAGGTTGTGAGGCATGAAAAAATAAATTATTTTTTAAATACATTACTGGAATGCCAGTTAAAATCAAGTATAAGAAAAACCAGAAGCACTCAACTCAAACCACTTCTCCTTGCACTGCAGTTCTAATTATAATATATTCAGCTTTATTAAAGTACCAAGTAACATGCTGAAAGTAGAAATCTATGTGATGCCCCCCCTTGTAAAAATGTTTCTTATCCAAAAAAGACCTGCTGCCTGACAACTTGTTTCATGGGGAAAACATGATAAAAGTAAAAAATGAAAAGCAATCAAGAAACAAGCTCAAGATACATTGCTTAAAGGATTACTGTACAGGTTATGGACCACACATGATTGGCATTTTGTTTAGTTTACGGGTAAAGTCTGTAGAGATGACTGGAAGTCTCCAACAAGTGTAATGAGCTTTTTAAAATAATGGAATCCTGTCCTTTAATACCCAAGGCTTATACATTATCTAGTCAAGTATTCTCTGCATGGCAACAACAGAAAGGCTTTCAATGTTGGCAATTCTTTAACAGTATGCTTATTAAAGCTTACTTGCATCTTACGATCTCTGACAAGCTTACCTTATGGTCATTAAAGCATTGCTACTTAAACACAGAGCAACAGGCACTTTGAGTAATAAGCATAAATCTGAGTAATAAGCATAAATCAACAGTACAAAAATATGACAGAAACCAGACCATTCTGCAAAATCAAGGACAGATGAAAAGCCACTGTAGTACTTATGCAGTGTGTCCTCCCCATCCAAGGTAGATACAACTACTCCTTGCCTTGCTTGGACACATCCAGAGTCACTACATGGGGGAGTGGGTGCAACAAGCATGTCACAATTTGAAATTTCTCTGGCTGACTGTGATGGCCCTGACACATTTGTCATACCTCTCAACCTCAAGAGCAAGAAATCTGGACAAAGCCATACACAGAAGTGGGACAAAGGCCCAAAAATAAGGACAATTTTTAAATATTGCTCTAATAAACTTAGAAAGATAATAGAATAGGTCTTGCATTAGTATGAATTTTCTGAAGGGTATAAAATCTGAACTCAAATGTCTGTCATTTTCTAACTTCAGTCTTTAGTGATTTGTCACTAATTTGCCAAAAAAACACAACTTTATGAAAAATGGACCAAAAATGTGATGCAAAAATATAAAATAGGCACACAATGCAGCTGCTACCTGCCAAAGAAGGGACACTTTAATATTAGTACTGCTACCTTGAGCAGCTGACAAAATAAAAGAATCTACATGCATTTCAAGTAATCTATAACTTTGATTATTACAGTTATTTCTTAATTGTAAACCCTCCATGTTTTCTTCCAAAATTGCTATTTTGCGGAGAGATTATTAGGGGGAAGAGCAACATTTTGAGCCAAAAATTGGAGACAGTTGAGAGGTTGGCTATGCCTAATTCTATAAAGCAATTTATTTGCATGTACCTCTCAACCTGTTAATGCAGTAAATCTGAACAAGGCCAAATATATTGGGGGCACATATAAACAGTACTAAAAATTGCTCTTGTATAAATTGAGACAGTTGATAGAACAGCTCTTACTTTAACATGCATTTTTCTGAAGGTTATGAAGTCTGAAACTTATTATTTAGTGACTTAATTCCTAAATGATTTGCCAGAAAACTACAAATTTTATGAAGAACAAACCAAAAATAAGAAGCAAAAATCTATTCATTCTTTGAAAATCTGGACAGTTGGGAGGTATAGTTCAGCTGGGCCTGTCTGAGTTTGCTGCCCTTCCCCCCTGACAAAATCACGGTTGAATGGAGCCTCTGCAGCCATTCCAATGAACCATTACTTGGCTATTTCACTCCATTTACCATAAACACTAATGTGCATACTGCTTTACTTCTATGATGAGTTGGACTTCATTTGAAAGTTTTATTTTGTATTTTACAGCACAAACACTAAGTCATCTGTTAAACAAAGCAATGCAGTCTCACAATGAAAACTTAGCATTAAAACTTCTCTGCCCTTGAAACTCACATTCATTGAAACAGCATTGAAACCCACATTCAAAGAAAATACATTTTGCCTGTGGCAGATAAAGATTAATTTTGGGCTGTTTTCAAATCATAGGCCCCTTGCATATGAAACATACATGTGCTCTTTGATACACCTTCCTCATTGTACTAAAATTATATTCCTTGTACAATACAGTACACTTGTTAGAGGGTGTTTTAAATTTGTTTTGAACATTTTTCCAGTAAGCAATGAAACAAACCATATGCACTCATAATGGCAAAACTGCCCAGTTGAGAACATTTATCATAAAAAAGTCTACTCAGACTTCCACAGTCCACCATTATTAGTAAATATACACAATTCTACAGTCCACCATTATTAGTAAATATGCACAATTCCACAGTCCAAAATATGCACAATTCTACAGTCCACCATTATCAGTAAATATGCACAATTCTACAGTCCACCTTTATCAGTAAATATGCACAATTCTACAGTCCATTATCAGTAAATATGCACAATCTCTGAAGTAAGTCATCTAAATAATTCCACATTAAAGAAATCTGTAACTAATGAAGCGGTTGCTGCTAGCAATCACCTTTATATTTCATGGTTTCATCGAAAAATAAAGTGTCTGTTGCCCCTCAGGAATAAATTGCCTATATTACATTAAAAAATGATAAGCTAGTAATATTGCAAGAGGAAATGGATGGCAAACTGATAACAGACTCATAGTTAGTATCTTCACCAAGGAGAACATTCTCAGTATGGCAGCATCCACCCCTTGTGGGAGTAGAACCCACAGCCTTCTGCATCAAAAGCAAGTACACAACCTGTTGTGCTATAGTATTAACTAGGCAAAACACTAAACGTCTATTCCCCTGCAGCTCTCAGCTCCTTGTAAAATTTACTCAATACTCAACTGCATCTCAACTTCGCAGCTCAAGAAAACTGGAAAAAGCCAAAATGTATTGGGGGGGGTCAAAAGCCCAAAAACCAGGGACACATTAAACATTGCTTGTATAATCTTGGAAAGTTGCTAGAATAAAATGTTGTGTTGCCACCATACATTTTACTGCCAAGGTCCCTGAGCAAAAAACAGTCAGAGTAACATACCACTACGCCACATCAGCTGCTTTGTAAAAGAGAGGAAGACTGAAACTTAAATGGCTATCATTTAGTGAATTCAGTTCTCACCATAGCTGTCAACCTCTTAGTACAAAACACCTGGACAAACCCAGTAATGAGGGAATACAGCCCTCAAACATATTCAGTGAATTCAGTTCTTGCCATAGCTGTCAACCTTAGCACAAAAACCTGGACAAAGCCAATAATGGGGGAATACAGTCCCAAAAATAGGGACAAATTTAAAATATTCATCTTATAAACTTAGAAAATTGCTAGAAAAAAAGGTTGTGCTACTATGTATTCTGAAGAACATGAAGTTTGAAATTCAAATGTCGGTCAATTTTACTGCTGACAGAACAAAAACAATTTTCAGCAGAGACCCAGGGATTAATACTGCAGACACGTCTTTGTAAAATGACAGGGAACCAGAGCAAATCCACACAAACACAGGGAGGAGATGCAGACTCCACACAGAAGGCACCCCAACCAAGAATCAAACCAGAAAACCTATAGCTGTGAGGCAACAATACTACCACTGCACCATCAAATATGCAAGGCATTAAACATTCAGAAACCTGAAGTCTGAAATTCAAATGCCTGTCAATTTTACTGCGGACAGAACAAAAACAATTTTCAGCAGAGACACAGGGATTAATACTGCAGACACGTCTTTGTAAAACGGCAGGGCACCAGAGCAAATCCACACAAACACAGGGAGGAGATGCAGGCTCCACACAGAAGGCACCCCAACCAAGAATCAAACCAGAAAACCTATAGCTGTGAGGCAACAATACTACCACTGCACCATCAAATATGCAAGGAATTAAACATTCAGAAACCTGAAGTCTGAAATTCAAATAAATGCCTGTCAATTTTATTTAACATTTGTTAATCAGGACAGTCTTACTTGGAACAAAAAAACAATTTTCAGCAGAGGCCCAGGAAGAAATAATGCAGACATGTCTTTGTAACATGGGAAGACGACACAAAAGCAAACCCACACAAACACAGGGAGAAGATACAGACCCCACAAAGAAGGAACCCCAGCCAAGAATCAAACCTGAGAACCTGCAGCTGTGAGGCAACAATGCTACTACTACACCATCAAATATCAAGCATTGCAATATTTACAAACCACAGATATTATGAGGAACAGATCAGATCAAATATGAGGCAAAAATCTGCAATTTTTTTACAAATGGTGGTGGGTAGGGAACTCAAGTCTTTAACACCTGCATACAGAGTACAGGGTTCAAGCCTGAGGTATTCCCTACCACACATAGTTGCATTTTCACACACACACACACACACACACACACACACACACACACACACACACACACACACACACACACACATACCCCCCCCTGTATGAAATAAAAGCAAGTACCATACATTGTAAAAGTAAAAAGCACCATACACTTACCTGTCCGTTCTCCTTCTCCATAATATCCAGCTAACGTACATCCTGCCCGCGCAATACTCCAAAGACCCACGAGATCCCTGACATCAAACCTCCCGACGAGAGTCCGAGACTGTTCTGACTGCTGCTGTTGCAGTCCGGCCCCCATACATCATCCCAGCGAGTCTGTGTACTTTAAAAGTGCACAGACGTCTCCATGTGTTCCCTATGGGTCCTGCCGGACTGCCTGGAGCATGAGCATAGACGCGCAGTAGTCGGGACTACTGCGCATGTGCGAACTCTGCGAAAATTTAAAAAGTATTTTTTTTCTATTTTTATTTCATTCTGAGGGGGCTGCCGTCCGGCAGTCCGATAGCACGGGCCGCCCCTGACTATAGCTACTCTACCACTGGGTGGATTTTTAGGGAGCAGAAACATCTGTAGAGGGTGAGTTGATTTTCTGTTAGATGTTCATTCTACAACATCCCTGTTTTTACAGAGGGGCAGGGGATACATTAAGCAACAGATCGCTAAAGCATGTGTTCAGGCTTGTAACAAAAGAACAGAGGAATTGTTAAAAGTGGACAGTTTGTGGCAATTTAAGGATGATACAAGAAGCAGTATGGTAAATAATAGTAAAATGTTTGTTTTGTTACTGAATTTATAGTCTTCTCAGAAGTTATTACATTTTTGGGCAAGAACGCTGGAATATTCTGTAAGTTGATCTTTTTTTTCATAACAACATTCCACCTTTTTTCATTATAAAATGCCAACTCTTTGTGTTTCTTTCAAAAGGGGTAGAAATATTGGATATATGATAATTAAGCAATAACCGACGACATAATGTGGTATATTGAAGATTTAGCCATGGATGGTGTGGTTTAATCATGAGGGCAAAGCCCGAGTGATTAAATAAAGCCAACAGTGGGTAAATTTCAATATATCACAACCACGGAGTCGGTTATTGCTATTATACAATGATATTATTTAAGAAAAAAAAATACTTACATAATGTCTTTGTATTATGGTGCATTACTGTTCTTCCACGGCTGGTGGTATACTGCTGCGTTCTTTTGATGTACTGCGCATACCCAGTACATCAATACATCAATGCCTTGAAAAGGAAGCAATGGAGAAAAGAAAGTCTCTGCTGCTCCATTTTTTTTTTTTTTTTTTTTTTTTTTTTTTTATTGGAAAACGTTTGGGCTACTTTAGGGGTAGGAGAGAGAGAGAGACAGAATGGAGGAAATGCAAATAAAATCAGGTACGTGTCTTTAGTTTTAAATAACGTACCTGATTTTCTTTGTGTTTCCTCCATGCTGCCTCTCGGGTATGTTCAGAGTACAGACTATAGATGTTTTTAAATTTTTTGATGAAAAAAAAAAGTTTTGGACTATATGAATGGAAAAAAGTCTGGGTGACTGGACCTTTTTCCGTTGGTATATTTTAGGATTTATAACGGGCACGCTGGTTGGTCTGGCCAATCAGCGTGCACGTTTTTGAATACTAAAGGCCAGTCATTGTATAATACATCGTTATTTAACACATCATTATCACCATTAAGGAAGTATCTGCACCACATGGGACTTTGTAACATATGTATACCTGCAGTGGATAAAATTCATTTTTTTAAATGGAGATAGTTTTAACTACAGGGGCCATTACCTATTTAATACTTCAGCTGTTATGATGGATGTAGACAAGGCAAAAAGGAAATTAAAAAGGAGAATTGAGGAGCATGTCAGTGATATTAAACATCAAATGCCTGAAAATGCAGTACCACAACATGTTAATGCAATTCATAATGGTAACTTGAACATATTAAGAATCTGTTGCTCTGGGAGATAAGAGATGGTAGTGACAATGACAGTATTTTATTAAAGAAGGAAGCTGAATTGATTTTAAATTTTATGCACTTTGCCTTTATGCACACATATTATCTTAACTGGAAGTTTTTAATTGCTTAATTGTTATTGTTCCTAAGTATATTTAAATTACTTCATTCTTTATTTGCCTAGAAATGGTGAAGGCAGTGGTGGCCAAGGCTAGACATGCAGTAAATTTAATTTGTTGTATCCAATAATGTAGTTAATTTATCACTTATTTTTTAGTTAGGTTCAAGACACTATTTAGTTCAGATATGCTGAAATTACACTTTTGGTGTCAGAATGACAGGTTATGACCTGGTATTAAATAAGTGCCACCAGTTCCTGCCCAACACCTGGTGCTAAGGCACAGTCAGTCTGTATTACACCAAGATTTGAGGAAATAGAAACTGACATTTGCAGAGGTTCTCTGGGACAAAACGTATGCTGATGGGTTGGCTACATAATGTGAAGAAAAAAAAATAACAAGCCTGGAGCTGTAGCAAAGATGTTTTCAGAGGGACTGGGAGGTGCGTTGTGAAGTAGCAGTCACAAAATGGAGGAAAGAAGAATGCATTTTCCATACACACACACAGTAACATTGGCACAGAACTATCTCACATTGTAGAGAGTGACTTCAGCACAGAGCAGCCCCAAATTGTACAGAGCGATGCTGGCACAAGACTAGCTCACATTGTACACAGCAACACTGGCATACAACTGTCCCACATTATACAGTGATACTGGTACAGGGTGTGATGAGGTGAGGTGTTGCCAGCTATGCTGGGAGAGGTGGGGCAGCAGATGTGTGGCATGTGCTGGCATAGCTTGCTGGAGTTTTGTGGAATGTTGTATGTCATTTGTATATTACACTGATTGTACAGGTGCTTGTGTTGAAAATGTATTTGTAAAGTTGCTTCTGTTAAAAAATGTACCAACAGTGGTTCCTGCTGGAAAGAAAAAGAAATACACTTGTATGTCAGATTGTATTATAAATATTGAAATTAATATTGTATCAGAGGATACTGGAAGAGAAGAGTTTAATCTCAGTCTGGCTAACTTTGAAAAACAGTTTGAAATTAAATTACCTGGTAGGCCATAAAGACTGTATCTTGCAGTTCTGACTGCAGCCAGAAATGAACTATTTGTGAAAACAAGGACCAGGAATCCTGGTTGTATTGTCCATAGCAGTGAACTAATTGCTACTCTGGAAGGGTGGGAGTTTGAAATTGTTTTGTGACTTCCAGAAGTTGCAACAGATCCTAGCAAAGCTCTAGTTGTGTAAGGTAACACATCTGTGCTTAATCCCGGCAGCCTCTAGTAAAGGGGGTTAGTATGGAAACCAGAAGTCAGATAACCAAATGTAAGAGATGTTCTGTAATCCATCACTGAAATGATGTTTTAATACTAGATGAGACGGAAGTTTCAGAGCAGTCTGGTTTTGAAACCTGACATAGAAGAATAACTTGCCTACTTCATCCTCCTTGCTCTAGTAAGTGACCAAGGAATTGTAATTCATTAGATCAGTCAGGAAAATATTGTGAGATTAGTTAAGTGCTGTTCTTCTGTATCTGTGTGAATCTGTTCATCTGTGTTATTTTAATATTTCATGTGATTGAAACTTTGGTGTTTATTGTAAATAAATATTTAGTATTTTCATGTTCTTTTATTATTTATTATTAAACATATTTAAACTTTTCATAGTGGCTGGTCCTTTAAAGAATGTTTTAACCTTTCAGAGACTTGCTGACACTGTGGCCACTCCTGAAAGCCTTGTTGTTTGGTCAACATTACCATTTGTATTAATATTGATTTCACTCAGTATTATTGGGTACCCTTGTAAGAGCCTTAGGGTAGCTGGCTTTGGTGTGTCTGGTGGCAGTAACTACCTTACAGTCTTGGCAGAAGGGGGCATAGCTACTAAATCTGTGCCAGCCTTTCCCAGGTACGTGTGTGTGTGTGTGTGTGTGTGTGTGTGTGTGTGTGCGTTTGTGAAAATCAAATCTCAAAGAGTGTGTGCGTCAGCTACTTGGAGTAGGGACTCAGAGCACTGGTTTCACAGAGAGAATGCTAGAGGACTTCTCTTGATACTTGGCTGAGGACTCAACTCTACAGTGTGCCAGTGGGAAGTCTTAATGGGGGCCTGAAGAGAGAGAGAAACTCAAACCCAAGACTGAGTGTGTTCCCTGTGTGCTCCTAAGGGAAACTGTACTTGATGCAGAGAGCTACATCTGGAAATACTGTGTTTATCTATTTTTGCTTCAAGTGAGCGTCCTTCACCAGTGTCAGTGGTGAGGATTTAGGTGCCTTGATTACTAGCACAGAGGAGGGTCGTCACACAGGGTAGTCGTACAGACTGACTCCAGCAGACAGTAGTCCCACACTGTACTGAGTGATGCTGGTACAGGACTTTACCACAATGTACACAGTGACAGTGGCATAGAACCATCCCACATTATACAATGACTGTTTTCTCCTGGTGAGAGAAGGAGTGCAGTTACATTATTTCATGGAGACTGCTGATCACCAGAAGCTTAATAACTGCTTTATAGGTGACAGTTTGGAATCTGTGCTATTATTCTGATCCTGGTGAAAATAGGAGCAGCTTGCATTGATTCCTGACTCTTTCTGACTGGAGAGTGAGTGTCTGTGCTTAACGTACCTGATTGGTCTGGTTGATATTCAATGCATCTACCAGAAAAAGGCTGCAAGCCTGCAGACCCTTGCAACATTTGAAACAAGACTGTGGATCACCAAACAGGCCATGGCCTGCTTCTCTTCTTGGGATTGGTGCTAACATTTTGTTTCTGGTGAGAGAAGAAGCAAAGGAGTATTGTATCCCAACAGAGTGAAGCTGTGCTGAGACCAGCATTAATAGTAGCCAGGCAGTAGCCATTCATGTGACTCCTCTCTTTTCATCATTCTTGACAAGCTAATTCTTTACTTTCTGTAAGTACAGCTTGATTTCTTCCTAACTTGAGAATATCTCCCTAAATACTTCATCCTTAAATTTTCAGGTTTCCCCTCAAGTGTTTGGCAGTGCTCTGTACAGACTCACACACTTTGAGTGACATTTTTCCTGTAAAAGGCTTCAGTACTAACATATTGAGCTCATATCCAGGCATGTCTAAAGGTCAGTTCCCTGTGCTTTCTCCTGTCAACCTGGTGAACTTGGGCATCCTGAGGCAATGTAGCAACTGCCTCATGTACACAGACAACCCTCTCCTCTTACCTCCCAACAATATGACTTGTGAGAGATGCACATATATAGCCAAGCACTCTCCAGCCAAGACTGGATTAGCCAGTCAAGAGGAGAAGGTTAACACCTGCACCACACCACATTCAACACATAGCCCTCCAGAACTTACACCACCACAACCCTCACATAGTAACACAAAAAACACACTTACTTTCACGGAGGATCGCAATAAAAATCTGCCCAAACAACAGAGACCTCCAAGGCAGAAACACAAACAACCACCACATCCCAGCACAAACCATGAGGCACATAGCTCATATAAAAAGTGTGCCACTCAACCAAAGCCCATAAGGCAAAAAATGTACCCAATACACTAGTCATAGGTGACTCAATAGTAAGGCACACTGATGTCCCACTCACTAGGTTGAATAAGGAGAAAGTTGCGGTCAGCTGCCTGTCGGATGCCAGGATCCGCCACATAACGCACGCACTTAGTTCACTCCACAACAGGTACAGATATGACTCTTGTCATTGTCCATGTTGGTGTGAATGACCTGAGATGTACCTCCCTGGACTACAAGAAAACAGACATAGAGGAGTTCTTGGATCTTGTAGCCCAGGCAGGTATGACCCTAGCTCTGAAAAGCATCCTACCATCACCCAGAATTATACCACAGTTTGTGTCTTTTGGCTTTTCCCGGTTAGGGGTCACCACAGTGGAACTCCGGTCCGCTAATGATTGGTAGTGGATTTTTACGTACCGGGTTACCAGCCCTGATGCACAACCTTCAACGAAGGCACACCCCATTTACGTATGCCTCCACACAGAAGACGCTCTAGCTGAGAATCGAATGGGACAACGTCTTGCTAAGAGGCGACAACGCTACGGCAGCACCACCACTGCAGCTCAGAATTATACCACAGTACAAGCATAAAATGATTGACTTCAACAATTGGCTTTCTGGTGAATCTCTAAAGGGGTCCAGTATCTGTCTGCCTGGGATGACATGATCAACAGACTTGATGCTTCACCAGAGACTGCTTGCACCTGTCACCCCAGGGATTCTGGATACTGGCCAAGGCTCTTGCTACCCCTGTAGTGCCTTTTTAGGCAATGTCCTGAAGACAAAATTACCAACATAACAGCTACAAGCAAATGAAATCTGAGGGTTAGAGTCTAAATTTCAAAATGCGCTCGCTCAAAGCATTCCTTAAAATGGAGAACACTGACATCAGTGCAGTGACCGAGACCTTGTTCAAGGCTCCGGAGAGTACCCCAGCACTACCAGGCTATAATTCATACCACACCTTTCAGCTCCTAAACCTGGACCGAAGCACTACAGGCAGTGGTGTCTCCATATTCATAAAGGATACGCACACCTCCATACTAGTAACCCAACATAACGCATCAGAGATACTTCAGGTACAACTAACACTGGTAAAACTGCAATCCAGGTTGTAGCCTGCTATAGATCCCCCACCATGCCCCAAGACTCTCACTCCACATTTCTAAACACACTGGAAAATATTAGGGTACAACCCAATACCCTTATACTGGGAGACTTTAACTACCCCTCCATTAACTGGGAAAATTACTCATGTACCAGCACACTTGCTCAATGTTTTCTGGAATTCATTAATTCCAACACCCTGGACCAACTCATTCTTACCACCAGGGTAGTAACATCCTTGACCTGGTCATTACTAACATGGGCGACCATTGCTCTACACCAGTAATCAACTCCTCCCTGGTCTGATCTGACCACATGCTAATCACCATGGATATCCACATCCCACCCTCACCCCACCCCCCAAAGGAAACAACTGTAAAAAACTTCTCCAAAGCCAATTTTGGGTTTCTAAAACAGAGTTGCTAAGGTTGCTAACTTCACGACACCCATGCAATGGAAAATAGGTGCATGATTGCTGAATCATACACCAATGCACTGTATGAGCACATACACAAGTGCATGGAATGGGCCATACCAAACAGAACCAAGATGCTCTCCTCCAAAAAAGGAAGCCAATCTGGTGGTCCCCCACCATAAACAAACTCTACAACAGAAGGAAAAAACTGTTGCAAAAAAGAGTGAATTCCCAAGACTGGAAAAACTCCCTTGTTAGCCTCAGCAAAAAACTGAGATCCATCATCAAATCCTCTAAAGCTAGCTACGAAAACAAAATTGCTGCAGATTCTAAAGACAACCACAAGGCATTCTATAGTTATGTCAGGAATCTACATGGCAATACTCAGATCTGCAGAAAAAATGTCCCCTGCACGTAGGGAGTTGCACGGCAACAGGAAATATCAAATAAAGAAAATAAGCCAGCAACTGGTGGAGGTTACGGTTAGGTAGTTTATTAAGCTACCATAAGTGCATATAATTCACGAACATACCGGTTTCGGCCCAAATACAATATGGCCTTCTTCAGTGTGTGAATTTTGAGTTCACTATGCAATTTTTAAATACATATCAGAAAATTCTGATTGGTTGAAAGTAACAAGCTCATAAATATTAAACAATTGCAAACATACATACAAAAATCAATAACAAATATGTTGATCAAGTAAAACATATCAAAATGTCATATCAAAACACAGTAATTATGTATGTAATGTATGCAATATGATATAATATAATATGTTGGATCAGACATGTTTATAAATATTCATTCAAACCTGGGCTGAATAGTGCACCAAGTTTGGTAATCCATTTCTTTTCTTTCATGTCCAGTTTTCTATGCCAACCACATTTATTGGTTCTATCACCAATAATTTTATCAATAACTGTAAAATGAAATTTGGCATTGTGATGTACAAGTGTATGTTTATATAATGCGTTAGATAATTTCTTACATCTAATGTCACTCAAATGTTCAGACACCCGGAGTTTCACTGATCGAGATGTTTGCCCAACATAAAATGAGTGGCAGATGCAACTGGCCATATAAATGGCCCAATCAGTGTTGCAATTGGCAAAGAATTGAATATCAAACACTTTGCTACTATTTCTACTTGTGAATTCCTTGGTTTTGATCATATGTTTACAGTTCACACAGTGACCACAAGGAAAAGAGCCAATGAGTTTGTCCCCCAAGATAGTTGTTTGATAGACCTGTGTTAAGGAAGATTCAAAGTGATGCTTGTAATGATTAAAATACCCTGCCAAATTCTTTCCTTTGAAAGGAAAATGAACATTTATTGGGGATGATGGTCTTGATTTTGGCATCTGCATCTAATATATTCCAATTATCCCTTATAATCTGAATGAAATTCCTAGTGTTTCTCCCGTATGTGGTTGTGAAACGCACTGTGTTAGTCTTGGCTGGTTTCTTATTATATTTCAAAAGATCTGATCTATTTAGACCTGAGGCGTGCCTATGTGCCATTGTAACATATCCTGATTCGTAACCCCTATCCTGAAATCTATTACACAAATCCTGAGCATGGTGACCAAAACTTGTATTGTCAGAACAATTACGTCTGATTCTAATGAATTGAGACTTGGGAATATTTCTGGCGATATGTTTTGGATGAAAGCTGGAGGCATGGAGTATGGTGTTATATTGGGAGAATTTTCTGAATACTTCTGTTTTTAGAGTATTATCCATATTTCTTGTGATCAAAACATCCAAAAATGTTATAGATTTTTGATCATATGTAATGGTAAATTGTATCCCCCACTTATTATCATTCAAGTAATCCATGAATTCTTGAAGAGATGAAACATCTGATCTCCATACCATCCAGCAATCATCCAAATATCTTCGCCAGATGTCAATGTCAGGTATAAACCAATTGTGAGTGTCATCATATATCATAATTTCTTCCATATAAGCCATGAATAGATCAGCATAAATAGGGGCAAATGAAGCCCCCATTGCTGTTCCTCTGATCTGCAAAAGCATTCTTCATTATAGAAAAAGACATTTTTGGTCAACACATACTCAGTTAGGTACAATAATAGAGTGTTAAATCCAGGTTGGTACATGTTTGCTCGCTTGAGCCAAAATTCTATTGCATCTAGTCCTGCCCAATGTGGGATGTTGGTGTATAAGGAGCATACATCTAATGTGCAAAGTATCCAATCTGAATCTAACTGCATATCATTGATAATACCCAAGAATTCAGTAGTGTCCTGTATTCTTGACCTTACCAGTTTTAATAAAGGCTTCAAATACATGGTTAGAAAATCAGATAATGGCTCAGTCAATGAGCCAATTCCCGATACAATGGGCCTCCCAGGTGGATGCAGGAGGTCTTTGTGTATTTTAGGTAGAAAATAGATGTATGGTTTGATGGGATCAGAGATAGTTAAATGATTTAATGTTTTCATTGATATTATATCATTATCATAAGCAAAATGTAAAAAATCATCTATTTCTTTTTTGAATACAGGAGTAGGATCCAGTGGCATTTTTGTGTAATATCGCACATCATCTAATTGTTTATGTGCTTCCAGATCATACTGAATCCAATCTAACACCACCACTGCTCCTCCCTTGTCTGCATTGATAATGACCAGATTCTTATTCTTTACTAGTTGTTCCAAACAAGACCTTTCTGAATCAGTAATGTTATTAGCCATTGGTAAACAGTGGTTATACTGCAAATGTAGTTCATGAAGTACACTATGTAAAAATAAATTCACAGTGGGATGCATAGGTGGTGTAAACAATGATGCATGATATTTAAAGGATTCTGTCTGTGGCTGTTCAACATTTTTACTATCCTGAAAAAATAACTTTAAATTAATTAATCTACAAAATGAAAATAAATCTTGTGTAAAATGATCCTCAGACACAAAAAAACCTGGAATGAAAGATAACCCTTTATTTAACAGAGAAATTTGGCCATCTGTGAGTACAGTATTTGAAATATTATGTACATTGTTTATTTGTTGGTCAGTATTTCCATCAGATTTTGTAAGCTTGTAATTTTTCTTGTGCTTCCTCCCTCCCCTCCTCCCTCCATGTGCCCTAAAGGGGATATATAGTTTTTCCTTTTGGGAGTGGGGGAATCAATGGTGGACTGTGTCTCCGTATCTGTGCCTGATGAGTTGTCATAGTCGGTTGACTCATTATTGCTTACTCGTCCCTTGAGTATCGAACGAGGACGTTTCCTTTTTGGGTTAGGTGTATATTTATTTTTATTTTGTCCCTCCTGAAATCTGACATGTCTTACATTTTTAAAAGGTTGGCCCTTCTCATAATCAGTAGTGTCACGTAAAAATTTTTTAACCTTTCTTTCCTTCAAAATATTATCAAAATTTAATAGTTCTGTACTAAGTTTTGATAGTAAATCTGGAAAGAAGGGTTCCTGTTGGTAACCATTGCATTCCTCAATATTTTTTAGTACTTGACTGGTTTCCTTGTCAATAATTCTAGTATAATAATCTGATAATGCACTTACAAACTTCATGGAGCATTCCTGCTGAATGGAAGACCATTCATTAATGAGACTATCATCTGGGTCTGCCACCAGTGGTTGAATTTTGACCCTGAGACCCCTTGGACAGATACCTTTAGTCAAATAAGCTTTTAGTAATTTATGGTGCCAAACACAGGATCTTAGATTTTTCATGTTTTTATTGAGATCAGCAAATTCTTTTTCACATTTTTGTTTTGGGTTTAAAGAGTTAATATTGTCAAGGTTCACCAAATTCTGGCCAATACCAAATGGTGCAAGATCATCCTTGTCTGCTGATAAATCTGAAAGTATTTTATTTAGATCCATGGTAATTCCTCTGATTCAAAAAATATATGTATGTATATATAGAAAACCACGTCCTGTATATACTTCTAGTGATGATATGACAATAATGGCAATATATTAATAGTGCTGATTGCACTTATAACCACGTCACATACAGAACAATGATGGTTTTTTAAATTGTAATATAAAGATGAAAGGAATTGTAATGAATGTTTGGCACATAAATTTCAAGCTTAAAAAATGTTTGAATTATTTGTTTAATGGTCAAAAAAGGGTTGGGAAATGGGTAGGCCCATATATGTGTACTATAATGTTAATGGATATAAAAATATTATAGTTGTTCTATTCTGGAATGCACATAAAATTAAGTATCAACCGAAAATGACAACTACTGAACTAACAATTTAAATAAAGTGATGTAATATATGACTTTAATAATCTTAATGGGCCACAACACATGCTAGTAGAAGGTCCTATTCTCAATTTGAACTAGACCAGTATTCAAAAATTATGTATACTCCAAATGGATCTACAATAAGAGCATCCACATCAGATGGAAATACATAGACCTAATGTATAAGAAGGTAACTTATTGTTTATTCAATACAGACAGTATTTATTTCAAAAATTATTACCAATACTTTAAAGGATGTACCAATACTGAATTGTTATATTCCCATTATAAAAAAGGTTTTAACTGAATATTCTATACTAGGTTAAATCCTGTTGATTTGACAATCCAAAAAACAAAAAAACTAAATGTGTCAGGTGTCAACATTGAGATGCACTCATACCAACCTAAACTACAAGAGGTCCTTTATATGGCATAATTCCAAAAGATCATTTAATTGACCATAAGTACATAGATTATGTTAGAAAAAAACTATTCTATGTTTAATAGTAAGACAAAATATGTTGTTTCATCCCAATATTGAAATGATGGGAATATGAAAATGTATTATAATAAATGCTTATTTTGTTTAAACATGAATCATAATTACAAGAAAAAAGAAGTCTGTATCATCACCTAAGTATTTTGAAACAATATATTCCCTTATATATATTATAAACTCCTTCCTGTATTAATTATTTCTTGTAATGTCACCCAAAAAGAAAACTGTGATATACTTAGTAACTATTAAGAACTGTTCATATTACAAGCAATACAATGTCTGTAAACAGTCCAAGATCCGAAATATAAATCACAATTACCTGAAGTTTTGCAAAAACATTCACTGTTGCATGAAACACAACTCGATCTATTATGATTTATCCAAAATATGCATGAGCTATTACACATATGTTAGGGACAAAAAACAATCACAAAATGAATCAAATCAACATTCCTCGCTTTTTAAAAGAAAAGATGAATGTGCGTTAGATATTAAATGTAATTGCGCAATAAGTATCTTCCTGAGAATATTACAGTCTCAATTCACAATGCGACCATGATCCCAAGCACAAACAGTCATGAACGAAAGATTTGAGTCATTCATTTCTTTTATATAAACCAATTTCGTACCATAAATAAAAAGTCTGATGAAAAAATAGGTTCCGACTCAGCACTTCATATGTGCAGGCCCCTTAATAAATGGCCAACAAGTAATGACACTCCGTATCACACCACAACACCCAACACTATGAAAAAATGGCCAATTAAATGTACTTGAATATATTAAAGGTGTTTGTCATGGCTCCTCATCGCAGTTCTTTATCCTGTTAAGGTAGTAATAGTCTCAATATAGAGTGCGGCACCTGCCCAAACACTGATGTTGGTAAAAACGGGATGTATCTGATGCAAATGAATTTCGAATCAGCACTTAGTGTATGTAGGCCCCTTGATAAATGGCCAACAAGTAGTAACACTCCGTGTCACAACATACACCCATCACTTTGAAAAAAGTAAAAATTAAATGTACTTAAATATATAGAAGTGTTTGTAATGGTTCCTCGTCGCAATTCTTTATCCTACTAGGATGATAACAGTCTCAATGAAGAATGCGACAACTGCCCCAATACTAATATTTGTGAAAAGAGAATACTGTCGTTCTTTTTCTTTTTCTCTATGAATGCCAATTGCAAAGAAACGGGTTTCGAATCACCATCTGATGTGTACAAAGACCACAAAGAAAATAATGAACTATATTACCATGTCGCATTTGGCAGTCTTGGTGAAATAGACTGCAAATTGTACATCACCAACTTCACGAAGTGAAAATTGTCAGTTGTTGTTGCCATCCGGATTCAAAAACCAGTGTTCAGGCGTGTATGGCATAATCTGTCCATGGATCCAACAATTTAGAGCTTACAAGGTGGAGCATTTAGTATTTAGCACCAACCGAGAGACGAAATACGCCGACACAGTCCACCATGATTCCCCCAGCAGGAAATGAATACTCGTGTAGCAGAAAAAATGTCCCCTGCACGTAGGGAGTTGCACGGCAACAGGAAATATCAAATAAAGAAAATAAGCCAGCAACTGGTGGAGGTTACGGTTAGGTAGTTTATTAAGCTACCATAAGTGCATATAATTCACGAACATACCGGTTTCGGCCCAAATACAATATGGCCTTCTTCAGTGTGTGAATTTTGAGTTCACTATGCAATTTTTAAATACATATCAGAAAATTCTGATTGGTTGAAAGTAACAAGCTCATAAATATTAAACAATTGCAAACATACATACAAAAATCAATAACAAATATGTTGATCAAGTAAAACATATCAAAATGTCATATCAAAACACAGTAATTATGTATGTAATGTATGCAATATGATATAATATAATATGTTGGATCAGACATGTTTATAAATATTCATTCAATCCTGGCTGAATAGTGCACCAAGTTTGGTAATCCATTTCTTTTCTTTCATGTCCAGTTTTCTATGCCAACCACATTTATTGGTTCTATCACCAATAATTTTATCAATAACTGTAAAATGAAATTTGGCATTGTGATGTACAAGTGTATGTTTATATAATGCTAGATAATTTCTTACATCTAATGTCACTCAAATGTTCAGACACCGAGTTTCACTGATCGAGATGTTTGCCCAACATAAAATGAGTGGCAGATGCAACTGGCCATATAAATGGCCCAATCAGTGTTGCAATTGGCAAAGAATTGAATATCAAACACTTTGCTACTATTTCTACTTGTGAATTCCTTGGTTTTGATCATATGTTTACAGTTCACACAGTGACCACAAGGAAAAGAGCCAATGAGTTTGTCCCCCAAGATAGTTGTTTGATAGACCTGTGTTAAGGAAGATTCAAAGTGATGCTTGTAATGATTAAAATACCCTGCCAAATTCTTTCCTTTACGAAAGGAAAATGAATGTGAGAGATGCACATATATAGCCAAGCACTCTCCAGCCAAGACTGGATTAGCCAGTCAAGAGGAGAAGGTTAACACCTGCACCACACCACATTCAACACATAGCCCTCCAGAACTTACACCACCACAACCCTCACATAGTAACACAAAAAACACACTTACTTTCACGGAGGATCGCAATAAAAATCTGCCCAAACAACAGAGACCTCCAAGGCAGAAACACAAACAACCACCACATCCCAGCACAAACCATGAGGCACATAGCTCATATAAAAGTGTGCCACTCAACCAAA
The DNA here is from genome assembly GCF_019279795.1 of Protopterus annectens. NCBI lineage: Eukaryota > Metazoa > Chordata > Ceratodontiformes > Protopteridae > Protopterus > Protopterus annectens. Next base: position 10,017,221 of record NC_056749.1, on the reverse strand, counting down.
GCCCATAAGGCAAAAAATGTACCCAATACACTAGTCATAGGTGACTCAATAGTAAGGCACACTGATGTCCCACTCACTAGGTTGAATAAGGAGAAAGTTGCGGTCAGCTGCCTGTCGGATGCCAGGATCCGCCACATAACGCACGCACTTAGTTCACTCCACAACAGGTACAGATATGACTCTTGTCATTGTCCATGTTGGTGTGAATGACCTGAGATGTACCTCCCTGGACTACAAGAAAACAGACATAGAGGAGTTCTTGGATCTTGTAGCCCAGGCAGGTATGACCCTAGCTCTGAAAAGCATCCTACCATCACCCAGAATTATACCACAGTTTGTGTCTTTTGGCTTTTCCCGGTTAGGGGTCACCACAGTGGAACTCCGGTCCGCTAATGATTGGTAGTGGATTTTTACGTACCGGGTTACCAGCCCTGATGCACAACCTTCAACGAAGGCACACCCCATTTACGTATGCCTCCACACAGAAGACGCTCTAGCTGAGAATCGAATGGGACAACGTCTTGCTAAGAGGCGACAACGCTACGGCAGCACCACCACTGCAGCTCAGAATTATACCACAGTACAAGCATAAAATGATTGACTTCAACAATTGGCTTTCTGGTGAATCTCTAAAGGGGTCCAGTATCTGTCTGCCTGGGATGACATGATCAACAGACTTGATGCTTCACCAGAGACTGCTTGCACCTGTCACCCCAGGGATTCTGGATACTGGCCAAGGCTCTTGCTACCCCTGTAGTGCCTTTTTAGGCAATGTCCTGAAGACAAAATTACCAACATAACAGCTACAAGCAAATGAAATCTGAGGGTTAGAGTCTAAATTTCAAAATGCGCTCGCTCAAAGCATTCCTTAAAATGGAGAACACTGACATCAGTGCAGTGACCGAGACCTTGTTCAAGGCTCCGGAGAGTACCCCAGCACTACCAGGCTATAATTCATACCACACCTTTCAGCTCCTAAACCTGGACCGAAGCACTACAGGCAGTGGTGTCTCCATATTCATAAAGGATACGCACACCTCCATACTAGTAACCCAACATAACGCATCAGAGATACTTCAGGTACAACTAACACTGGTAAAACTGCAATCCAGGTTGTAGCCTGCTATAGATCCCCCACCATGCCCCAAGACTCTCACTCCACATTTCTAAACACACTGGAAAATATTAGGGTACAACCCAATACCCTTATACTGGGAGACTTTAACTACCCCTCCATTAACTGGGAAAATTACTCATGTACCAGCACACTTGCTCAATGTTTTCTGGAATTCATTAATTCCAACACCCTGGACCAACTCATTCTTACCCCCACCAGGGGTAGTAACATCCTTGACCTGGTCATTACTAACATGGGCGACCATTGCTCTACACCAGTAATCAACTCCTCCCTGGTCTGATCTGACCACATGCTAATCACCATGGATATCCACATCCCACCCTCACCCCACCCCCCAAAGGAAACAACTGTAAAAAACTTCTCCAAAGCCAATTTTGGGTTTCTAAAAACAGAGTTGCTAAGGTTGCTAACTTCACGACACCCATGCAAATGGAAAATAGGTGCATGATTGCTGAATCATACACCAATGCACTGTATGAGCACATACACAAGTGCATGGAATGGGCCATACCAAACAGAACCAAGATGCTCTCCTCCAAAAAAAGGAAGCCAATCTGGTGGTCCCCCACCATAAACAAACTCTACAACAGAAGGAAAAAACTGTTGCAAAAAAGAGTGAATTCCCAAGACTGGAAAAACTCCCTTGTTAGCCTCAGCAAAAAACTGAGATCCATCATCAAATCCTCTAAAGCTAGCTACGAAAACAAAATTGCTGCAGATTCTAAAGACAACCACAAGGCATTCTATAGTTATGTCAGGAATCTACATGGCAATACTCAGATCTGCACAATGGCAATACATATACAGAACCAACTGATATTGTCAACATATTGGCCGACAGGTTCAGTGTGAACTTTACCCCCCTTTCATCCCCTAAAGGGCCTATCACAATACCTGAGGAATGCCAAGTCCCTATTATCACAGCTACACAGGTTCATAGCTTCATAAGTTCATAGGTAGGTACTAGGCTATTGGCCCTAGGGCCTATATAAGCCTAGCCAAAAAGGTACCCTGGCTTTCGCCACCCAAGAAAATTATTTTCCTGTGCCCCTGTCAAGCACAGCCACAGAAGTGATCCCCGGGGTGAATTTCCTATCTCCCATCCAGTCATCAGGATTCTTCTTGAAGAGTGCTAATGAGTAGCTTTGTTTTATATAGATAGGTAGTTTGTTCCAGAGTATGGGAAGTCTCTGGGACAGGAATCTATCCGTCCAGCATGTTCTGTTTATTGTTGTGACAAGGTTTAGGTCCGTAGAGTGTGCAGCTCAGAGGGACTGGGATTTCTTTAAGTGGAGCATGTCCAACAGCTCTGGGTTTGACATAGCTGTGTATGTTAGGCAGAGATCACCTCTGAGTAGGCGATATGCAACTGAGTAAAGCTGGAGTTTTTTGAGACTGTCTGCGTAGGGATATGTTTGAGGCCAGTAATCCTCTTTGTGAGGTATTTCTGTGGCCTTTCCAGTTGTTGTAGATGTCTTGTGAGGTATTTACCAAAAGTGGCGCTGTATTCTATAATGGGTCTAATGAGTGACGAGTAGAGATGAACAATGACCTTTTTTTCCTGGATGAGAAACCTTTTGTGATGAGGTGTGCCACGTAGAAAAATTTCCGGACTACTGTGGCAAAGTGATTATCAAAGGACAGACTACTGTCCACCTGTGTCCCAAGGTCTCTTATCATACTTTTGGTGTTAAGTAGACTACCGCCTATGTGGTAGTTCATGGGTACATAGATTTTACCAAAAGGAATGACAATGCACTTTTTGGCATTGAGCTTGAGGCCATGGCTTTGACACCAGACATCTGTCTCAGTGAGGCCCTTTTGTAGGATGTCCACATTGTTAGGAGTTTTGATTATGGCTCCTAATTTGCAGTCATCTGTGAACTTCATTAGCCAAAGACCTTCTGTGTTAGCCTGTACTTCAAAGAAGTAGATATCAAACAGCCAAACAGGAGAGGACCCAGGACTGAACCCTGTGGTACACCACTTGTCACTGTTCTGAAGTCGGATTTGGAGTCTGCTACTTTCACAGTGTGGGTTCCGTCAGTGAGCCAGTTGGCAACCCATCTTGTGACATAGGGGTTTATACCTGGTTTAGTGAGTTTATCTATAATTCCAGAGTGGGAGATGGTGTCAAAAGCCTTGGCAAGATCTAGATAGGCTGTGTGAACCACCTTACCCTCAAAAAATGCACTGTCCAAAGCCAAGAATACAGTTTTCATGGGACCTGATAATATCTCTGGCTGTGTTCTACATGAATTACAAAGTGAACTGGCACCACACCTGAGTACCCAGTTCAATCACAGCCTCATTTCAGGCTTTGTTCCTACCGAATGGCACACTGCTACAGTCATCCCACTCCATTAAGGGGGAGCAACTACCGACCCTGGGAACTACCACCTCATTAGTCTGATAAGTCTGATATGTAAGGCTATGGAGCGCATCATCATGGACCTTATAAATAAGGACATAGGGAATCTCAAAACTCTGGACCCCACATAGTTTGGGTTTGTGAAAGGTAGACCATGCCTGCTCAACCTGATAGACTTCTTCAAGTCTGTCCCCAGAGCTGTGAATGAGGGCAAGGTAGTTCACAGAGCCTACCTAGATCTTGCAAGGCCTTCAACACCATCCCTCACTCAGGAATCATAGATAGATTCACTAAACTAGGCATAAACCCCTATGTCATAAGATGGGTTGCTAACTGGCTCACTGATAGAACCCACACTGTGAAAGCAGCGAACTCCAAATCTGGCTACCGACCAGTTACAAGTGGTGTCCCAGAGGGATCAGTCCTAGGTCCTCTCCTATTTGGCATCTACTTCTCTGAAGTTCAAGCCAACACAAAGAGACTCTGGCTGACTAGGTTTGCAGATGATTGCAAACTGGGAGGCATTGTTGATTCCCCAAGTGATAAAAGGCCTCATTGACACCAATGCCAAAAAGTGCATTGTCATTCCCTTTGGCAAAAATTCGGTGCCCATGAACTACCACATAGACGATACTCCACTAAACACCGAAGGTGTGATAAGAGAACTGGGGACACAGGTTGACAGCAACCTCTCTTTTAATAACCACATTGCCACTGTAGTCAGAAAGTCCTTCTATGTGACACATCTCTTTACAAAATGTTTCTCATCCAGGAAGAAAGAGGTCATAATCCCTCTCTACTCATCCCTCATTAGACCTATTATAGAATACAATGCCCCATTTGGTATGTACCTCACTAGACACCTACAACAACAACTGAAAAGGCCACAAAAACACCTCACTAATAGGATCTTAGGCCTTAGACACATGCTCTATATGGACAGACTCAAACAACTCCAGCTATACTCTGTCTCTTATCACCTACTTAGAAGCAATCTCTGCTTAACCTACAAAGCCATGTCTGCCCCAGAGCTGCTAGATATGCTACACCTAAAGAAATCCCAATACCTCTGTGCCACATGCTCCAGGGACCTAAACCTCATTACCACAATAAACAGAACATGCTGGAGGGACAGGTTCCTAAACCAGAGACTTCTCATACTCTGGAACAAACTTCCCATTCACTTCAAGCAGAGCACTTTACTGGCCCTCTTTAAGAAAAATCTTGACGAGTGGATGGGCAATAGGAAGCTCACCCCAGGGATCACTTCAGTGGCCTTGCTAAACAGGGGCACTGAGAACTAATTTTGGGTGGCATGATGCCAGGGAATCTTCTTGAGCTAGGCTTATATAGGCTCCAGGGCTGTTAGCCTAGTACACACCTATGAACCTATGACACTGGTATAATTGTACTCAGTGATACTGGCATGGGACAGACCCACCTGTACATATTGATGGTGGCACAGGATTGTCTTACATTGCTTGCGGTGATGCTGGCACAAGGCAGTCTCATGTTTTACACAATGATATTGCCACAGGACAATCCTGCATTGTACTCAGTGACACTGGTACAGGACAGTCCTATGTTACATAATGACACTAGTACAGGGCAGTCCCACTCTGTACACAGTGACTCCAGCACAGGGCAGTCCCATGCAGTACACAGCTGTACCGGCACTGGGTAGTCCCAAATTGTACACACTGACTCTGGAATGGGGCAGTCCCATGTTGTACACAGTGATGCTGGCACAGGGTAATCCCATGTTGCACACAGTGATGCTGGTACAGGGTAATCCCATGTTGCACACAGTGATGCTGGCACAGGGTAATCCCATGTTGTAAACAGTGATGCTGGTACAGGGAAATCCCATGTTGCACATAGTGGCACTGGCACAAGACAGCAGCCATATGTAGACAGTGATGTTGGCACAATACAGTCCCATGTTGCACATAGTAACATTAATACAGGACAGTCCTACATTGTACAGAGTGACCGTCCCACAGTGTAAACACTAACACTACCACAAGGCATGCCAACATTGCAGACAGTGACAGTGGCACAGTAGAGTCCCATGTTCTGCACAGTGATACTGGCTGATGCTGGTGCAGGGCAGTCCCACGTTAAACACAAAGATACTGGCACAAGACAATCCCACATTGTACACAATGATACTAGCACAGTGCAGTCCCACGTTAAACACAAAGATACTGGCACAAGACAATCCCACATTGTACACAATGATACTAGCACAGTGCAGTCCCACGTTAAACACAAAGATACTGGCACAGCGCAGTCCCACATTGTACACAATTATGCTGGCACAGGGCAGTCCCTCATTATACACAATGATACTGGCACAGCACAGTCCCACATTATACACAATGATACTGGCACAGCGCAGTCCCACATTGTACACAATTATGCTGGCACAGGGCAGTCCCTCATTATACACAATGATACTGGCACAGCACAGTCCCTCATTATACACAATGATACTGGCACAGCACAGTCCCACATTGTACACAATGATACTAGCACAGTGCAGTCCCACGTTAAACACAAAGATACTGGCACAGCGCAGTCCCACATTATACACAATGATACTGGTACAGCGCAGTCCCACGTTAAACACAATGATGCTGGCACAGCACAGTCCCATGTTATACACAATGATGCTGGCCCAGGGCAGTCCATGTTATACACAATGATGCTGGCACAGGGCAGTCCCACATTATACATTTTGATGTTGGCCCAGGGCAGTCCCACATTATACACAATGATGCAGGCACAGGGCATTCCCATGTTATAAACAATGATGCTGGCACAGGGCAGTCCCACATTATACACAGTGATGCTGGCACTGGGCAGTCTCACGTTATACATGGTGATGCTGGCACTGGGCAGTCCAACGTTATACACAATGATGCTGGCCCAGAACAGTCCATGTAATGCACAATGATGCTGGCACAGGGCTGTCCCACAATATACACATTGATGTTGGCCCAGGGCAGTCCCACATTATACTCAATGATGCGGGCACAGGGCATTCCCATGTTATACACAATGAGGGCAGTCCCACGTTATACTCAGTGATGCTGGCACGGGGCAGTCCCACGTTATAAAAAACTAACAACAAAACCCAATTTAGGGTTGAACAAGGAATAAATCCCAAACAGTTCGGACCACTGCAAAACTAAGCCAAAGAAAGCCGATGCGTTGTTTCCAAAAACTTTAATCAAGACTTAGCGCTTTCACCAACAAACTGTGGCATCCTCAGAGTCAATAGCTACAATACAAAGACACCAAGTTTAAATAGTGTAATAATTAAATCAATAAAACAATTACACACTTAATCAATCAAGCACAACCACCATCCAATGAGTCCTTAAAAACATAAAATTTTAAATTGTAGGTTTCTAACCATAAAGAAATATTTAAAAATATACATATACATTATAATGCATAAAACATTTATATAATAATGAATATAATAAAATACAAATGCAGTGAATTAAATATTAAATCACATATGATTTTTGCCTCAATATTGGTTTTAAGGATATACAATCATTTAAACCAGGTTGCTTCATTGCGTTGAGCCTAAGCTGCCACTCCGCTTCACGAAGAGCAACCTTGTTACCTATATCCCCACCTTGATCGGTAACCACCCGATCAATGATAAAAAACACAAATTTCTTGAAACTAGAACATTTAACAGAATGGAGATACAGGGCGTTGTGAGCATCTTTGTTTTTCACAGATCTAACATGCTCTAAAACCCTATCCCTTAACCTACACGTAGTCATTCCAACATAAAATGCGTCGCAGGAGGTACATGAAGCTACATAAATTATGTTTTTACTATTGCAGTTACATGTACCTGGGCATGCTAAGGTACGCCCATAACCTGCCGCACAAATATAAGGCCCTTCCGCCACAAACCTACATGCACTACATGTTCCACATCTACCCATCCAAGACCTTGCTGGCTTAGAGACCCTCTCTAGGATACTCTTCAAATTCGGTCCCTTACTGAAAACAATCCTAGGTTCAAGCCCTACAATGGCCTTTAATTCAGAACTCAGACTGTTGTCCCATGCATGCTTCATTACAGTACGCATTTCTGAAGCTTTTTCACTGGACGTCCGGACCATCTGTCCTTTTTGAAAGCAACTTTTGCACTTCTGTAGTTGCTTGATCCCTGTGATTGGGTGGAACATCTGGGATCTTCTTGGGAGTGTGGGGTGGAAGAGAAAAGGGTATGGAGTATCTGCTGGTGATTATTCTTTGTACCCATTTGTCTTGGGTGATGTTTAGCCAGGCTTCTGGATACAAAGATAAGTGACCCCCAACTGGCTCCAGAGAAGTACAGCTGGGCCCCACATCAGGAGCGCTGATAGGGACGGCCTCGAAAGGAATCGTGGTCACCCTGGTTTTGCGGACTCCCCCCCCCTGCCTCTAGGGTGACGTCTACCATTAGCTCCTGCTCCTCTGCCTCTGAAGGAGGAATCACCCTGTGCATCTGGGAAAAATCTCTGGGACTTCTTGAACCACATTTACCACCTCTCTCACCCTTGGGGTATGGTCTAGAAGGGACGGTAAAACATACCCCCATAGCAGAGAGAGTTTTCCCTACTTGTTCGCACCTGGTGATTATATCTTTTACCTTAGGTCCAAACAGAGAAGAACCATCAAAGGGGGCATTGGTAAAGGTAGACTTGAATGGCTCCACAAAATTACATAAGTGCATCCAGGAGTGTCTCCTAAGGGAAACTCCCGAACTCGCTGCCCTGCTCACTCCGTCAGCTGCATAGGAGATCAGCCTTATGGAGGAGTTGATGATGGAATTTAAGGTGGACAACTGAGGAGTCACCTTCTCAGGGATGCCTCCAGTAGATGTACCTTGAAGAGTATCTCCTAACTCCTTGGGGAGATCTCTCTGAAGCCTAGTAAAATGTGTGAGATAGTTCAGTGATCTGAGGGAAAAAGCTGCTGAAGAGAAGATACGCTTCCCATATCTATCCATCATTCGAGACTCATTGTTTGGCAGATGGACAGATGAAGAATTCTCTGCTAGCTCCTTCTTAGTGGCCGCCACCACCACCATGGCATCTACAGGCACGCCCTTGGACAAAAACTTTTCTCTTTTGGGGCAGAGAGAAATTTGTTGGTTCTTCTGGGGACTGGCTCCACGGCATCAGGAGTTTCCCAAACCTTTTGACTAACCAGGTCTAAGAGTTTGTTAAAAGGTGGAGACACCCAAGAGGCTGAAGGTTGAAACCCAAAAGCCTTCAGGTACACTGACTCCTCATCAGAAGTGGTGACAGTGGGCCAGCCATCTCTCTGCTTAGGATCTCTACAATGTCTACAAAGGAGACATTATCAGAGGACGACTTGGGGGACCCTTCTGACTCCTTGAGGTCAGTGTCTGAGGTGATAAGACTCATCCAGGGAGTCTACATGCTTCCTCTTGCATGTCCTCTCTGAGGGGGATCCTCAGAAGGGTATTCCAGGGAGGTCTCAGAAGACTGGGGACCACCCAATGGGGGCTCCTGAGGCTGTGGGTCTCTGCTACCCAGGGAGAGAGAAGGTGCTGAGACAGAGGTCTGTGCTTGAGGGGGAAGAGTATTGGTACCCTTGCATGGAGATGATGACCGAGACAACACGCTCCTCATCATCTCAAATTCAGATCTCTGTGGCTTCGAAGACAGCCCTGGTTCTGAGGAAATGGAGGTAGTCCTTGGCTCCAGAGCGACTGGCTCCGAGATGGATGTAGGGTCCAAGCTCACCCTAGCTGACACACCAAGAGGGAGACTCGGCACCGAAGAGGTTCCGGTCCAAGTGTTCCTGTCAGTGCCGACTGGTGAGCTACGGCTCCTAGACACCACGGATGATGCCGAAGGTGTGGGAGCGGAACTCGGCTCCGAGACAGCCACAAGGGGACCTGGAACTGAGGGTTTCACAACAAGCGGTACCGAAATCTCTGGCTCCAAAAGCCCAACTCATCTCAGAGGAAGAACCACAACAGGGAGAATGGACTCAGATGGCTCCAGAACCGACTGGGTCAGAGCCAAAAACAATTTGGGCAAAGCAGATGACTTCAAGAGTCTAAGCACTACTCTCTCCACATCTTCTTCTGACAAGCTCTTGTAGGATCTGGATGACAGGGTTGGAGACATGGATCTCTGTAAAATGAGAGATCTTAAGGTTGGGGAGACCGGCAAAAGATCTCTGGACTGACTCCAATGCAATTTTTCAGTAGTCAGCTCCAAAAGGCTTGGGGCCGATACTGCAGTGTCAACATCGAGCACCTCAACCGGCTCCGAGGACAGTGACGCCGAGGAGGTAGAAGCTTTTATATAGTTTCAATGTCTTCTGAGGAGGTTCTGACAAACTAGTCAGCGCTGCAGAATGTCTCTTGGCCGACTTGACCTTCTCTTTTCTAAATGAATGAGACTTTGAAGATAAAGAAGAGCTTGCTAAGTCTTCCTCGAAGGAAGGCTTGAGGAGACCTTTCAGAATTAATGTGTTCTTTCACTCCTGGAGAACTCTGGAGCTAAAGGAGTGACAGAAGGAACAAGTTTCCTGCAGGTGAATGGCTCCGAGTCAATAAATGCAATTACTATGACCATCTGTAATCGACATCTTTTGGGAGCACTTAAGGCATTTTTTGAAACCCGAAGATTTATGGTCTTTGGACTCTTTAGACATGGCTATAAGAGCTCTAAGCAAACAGTAAGAAGGAGGACAAGGTACTTGAATTTAAATGGGCCTAGCCCTAAGACAGATACACAAAAAACACAACGAGGACTAGGTCCTCTAATTTAAACGGGCCTAGCCCTGTTATAAAGATTCAAAGTTAAAGCAGAGGACTAGATCCTCTAACTTAAACGGATCTAGCTGGAAAGGCAGAAGCTATTCTGGAAAAAACAGAATATTAAGCAGCAGGCAAAGTATGAAAGGCAACAACACAAACAACACAAACAACACACTGCACACAATTATTAATCTATATAAGAGAGAAAAAAACAGGGTCCTAATACAAACATGGACCTACGGAAAATAAACTGTATCAGAAATTGGCACACAACACTGCACACAATTATTAATCTATATAAGAGAGAAAAAACAAGGTCCTAATACAAACACGGACCTATGGAAAATAAACTGTATCAGAAATTGGCACACAACACTGCACACAATTATTAATCTATATAAGAGAGAAAAAAACAAGGTCCTAATACAAACACAGACCTACGGAAAATAAACTGTATCAGAAATTGGCACACAACACTGCACACAATTATTAATCTATAAGAGAGAAAGAAACAAGGTCCTAATACAAACACGGACCTACGGAAAATAAACTGTATCAGAAATTGGCACACAACACTGCACACAATATTAATGTATGAAAATGTGAAAAACAATGTTTTAACACAAACGCGGACCTAGAGAATATAACTTTTATCAGAAAACTAGCACACAAGATACCACACAGAGAACAACCAGGGCCCAACGGCCAACAAAAGTTCTCAAAAATGAACTAAGTAAATAGCAAAAACACTTCTATACACTACCTATAAGATAACTATTACTAATATTAAATATAACTAACTAAATATAACAAGAAATATTAATAAAATACAAATAATATTGAAAAAGTTTTGAACTTAGCCACGGCCAAGCAAGAAGCACTTCTGAACTCGTAGACACGGCAAACGAGATCTGAAGATTGTACTAGTGCACTATGGGATACCTACCTAGCCACAAGCCAACTAAGAGACTTTGAGCTTTGTAATAGTATCCTCGGCTCCGAACCCATACGTAAGAATGAAGGAGACAGGACTACAGAACATCAATAATTTTACAATCTTCAAAAATAAAGCAAAGCCATCTCCACTTTAAATAATTATAACAAATTAGATATAATAATAATAAAATATTTTAAGAATCGATACAAGTTATATGACAATCATTTAATATTTAGAGAAATTTATGACTGTTTGTAGAGAAATTAAAGGTAAGTTAGTCTAATACAAACAGGAATTGCAATATGAAGTGAGGGGGAAAACAGCCTTATGGTATATTCAGAGAGAAAGTCAGGGAAGAGAATTGGATAGCAGTAAGTAAGTGAAGAAGGAAGATTAAGGAGGTGCAAGGAATGAAAATGTACTTATTCACATTTAGGGATATAGTTTATTCTGGGGTTGAGCAAGAACAGAGCTAGATTTTAGCTAGGAAGTGTTTCAAAGTGGTTTTGAAAGATGGGAGGGAGAGTACAGTCCTGAAGGATGCAGGTAAGGAGTTCCAGGCCTTAGCAACCTTGTACGAGAACAGACAATGCCCAGCAGATTTGTTAGGTTTGTAGACAGACAGGAGTTTTTGATAATGGATCACAAGAACCGACTGGAAACATAGTTGTGTAGAATGTTTTTTAGTGCTGAACATGCAGATTAATCCAGGATAACTTTATAGGTGGTAAGAAGTTTTGTAAATGTTAGGTGATGAGGAAGTTCTAACCAATGTAGGCTTTTCAGTGCTACACAATGGTGGGTTCTGACGGGTATGTGCTGCAAATTTAGCAATTTTGTTACAGCATTGTTTAAGTTTTAAATTTTATGAAGCCTGGAGGTTAGTAAGGACGGGAGCACCATAAAGAAGAGGCGGGAGGAGACTAAGTAGTGACAAGTGTAGTTTTAGTTGCGTCAGTGAGAGAGGTTTTGGATCTGTAAAGCATCCCTAGTTGTTGTTGACTTTTTCTTATGCAGTTTTGTTTTGTATATGCAGGTCAAATGTAAGATTATCATCCACTATCACCCTTAATAATTTGCTATGAGAAGTGATTTCAGTGGTTGCATTATCAAGAATAAAAAGTGAAAGGAATTAACAGTAATGTAAAAATAAGTTTAATAGCAAAGCTTATGAGATAAAACTCTCCTTCAGTGCTTAAATCGCACTAAAACACATTTTCATATGTGCATCATATGAACAAATTCAAACCAATAGAAGCGCAGCAACAATAAAATAATTCAAACAAACAATTAAGTGCTTGTTTCATGGAAAAAGAGACCTTCTCTTTCAACTGGTTAAAAACTCACACTGGCCCCAGTATCACACATTTGCCACTTGTAAAACCAACAGAATGTTAAAAGAAAGGATAGCCCAACACCTATCTGACAGATGTAGGGAGGTGAAGAGTAACGCCTTAGCTAAACATATCATAACCTCAGATAAAATGCATAGTTTTACATTTAGGGTTATAAAAAACATTGAAATAAGTATTAGAGGAGGGGATATTGTGTTGATCACTGAGAATGTTGAGTATAGCTGGATTAATTACTTTCAAGCAGATGTGCCCCTGGGCTGAATGATACTGCGAGTTTAAAATGTAAAGGCAAAAAGAAAGAAATAGGTGGGCCCTAAATGAAAGACCGGCACTGGTAGAAGTTTTAGTGGAATCTAGAAAAGAAGCTGTCATTACAAAAGGAATAATTACTAGAACATATACAATATGACATGATAACTATAAGAATTAATTAGAGGAGGTTAAAAAGCAATAAGCAATTCACAAAGAGACAATGGGGGGATAGATGTATATCCCCCAAATATGCAACAACAATGGGGGGATATATGTATATCTCCCAAATATGCAACAACAATGGGGGATAGATGTATATCCCCCAAATATGCAACAAGAATGGGGGGATAGATGTATATCCCCCAAATATGCAACAACAATGGGGGGATATATGTATATCCACCAAATATGCAACAACAATGGGGGATAGATGTATATCCCCAAATATGCAACAACAATGGAGAGATAGATGTATATCTCCCAAATATGCAACAACAATGGGGGGAAAGATGTATATCTCCCAAATATGCAACAACAATGGGGGGATAGATGTATATCTCCCAAATATGCAACAACAATGGGGGGATAGATGTATATCCCCCAAATATGCAACAACAATGGGGGGATATATGTATATCTCCCAAATATGCAACAACAATGGGGGGATAGATGTATATCTCCCAAATATGCAACAACAATGGAGGGATAGGTGTATATCTCCCAAATATGCAACAACAATGGGAAGATAGATGTATATCTCCCAAATATGCAGCAACAATGGAGGGATAGATGTATATCTCCCAAATATGCAACAACAATGGAAGGATAGATGTATATCTCCCAAATATGCAACAACAATGGCGGGATAGATGTATATCTCCCAAATATGCAACAGCAATGGAGGGATATATGTATATCTCCCAAATATGCAACAACAATGGAGGGATAGATGTATATCTCCCAAATATGCAACAACAATGGAGGGATAGATGTATATCTCCCAAATATGCAACAACAATGGGGGGATATATGTGTATTTCCCAAATATACAACAAAGTCTAGAATATTTAGGATCTTTGGTTGGAAGTGTTTACAGGGGTATTTTTATACCCCAAGTCAACTCCAAAGAATTTTTTCTCAGGTGTATAGCAAATGTTGGAGATGTGACTGGGAAGAAACAGGTAATTGGGAACATATTTTATGGGAGTGTAATGAGTTGGCAGACTTTAAAGATTCCCTGCAGACTGCTCTGTGAGGGATGCTGGGTGAGCAGATTGGTTTGACTGGGGAGGTGTATAGCAAATGTTGGAGATGTGACTGGGAAGAAACAGGTAATTGGGAACATATTTTATGGGAGTGTAATGAGTTGGCAGACTTTAAAGATTCCCTGCAGACTGCTCTGTGAGGGATGCTGGGTGAGCAGATTGGTTTGACTGGGGAGATGATTTTTTTTAGCTATGATACCGAATCAGAATTACCTAGACATAGTAAAGCCTTGCTGAGTCTAATTATGGTAGCTGCCAAAAAAGCAATTACTAGAAAATGGAAATCAAAGTCTAAACCAACTTTACTAGAAGTTGTGAATATAATGACAGAGATAAAAGAACTGGAAGTAGATCTTTAGGAAAGGGAAGGAGCAAATTACATAGGAAAAAATGGGAACTGTGGGAACAATATATGTAGAGAAGGAATGAGGTTTAAAAGAAGGCATGATTTGAATGAGCTATGTAATGCTTAACTTACAATGACTGCACAGATTATAAGTGATGTATAATGTTTGCAGCTACAGTTGTCTCAGTGGTGTCTGTAATGCATAATGTTTGCAATTAAAGTTGTGTCAGTGTTGTTTGTTTTTCATTGATATAAATGTAAGATTGCCTATGTCATATGTGATAATTTAGTGAAGATGTTTTCCATCAACAACAGCAGTATTTTCTTACATTCTGCTTCCCTCTGGATCATCCTTGTTCTGTTAACGTTGTCAAATGTTTGCCTCCCCTCCACAAAAACATATTTATCCATATCTAACACATTTGGTAACAGCTTTGCCATTCTTTTAGCCATTATAGTCATGAACACTTTATTATCATGGTTTAAAACTGAAATATGGATCTTTACCCTCTTTAGGTATTATAGCCACCGCCACTTCTTCTAGATTGTTGGCGCTTCTTCTCCTTTTAACAGAATCTTCCGGATCGTTATCACCTTCTTCCCTCTTAACTTCCTAACATTCACAGAAATACCACATGCTTCTGGAAACTTTCCTGAAGCTTAATTATACAACACCATTTTATCTCATCCCCTCCTATCTTACCTGTTAGTTGTTGAGCCTCATCTACCTCTAACCTTGGCATATTTAATTCTTCCATAAATATTTATATTTGTACTTTTTCTTGATTTCCACATTTCTCTGCTTTATAGATTCATAGGTTTATAGATTAGTACTAAGCTAACCACCCTTGTGAGCCATTTTAAGCCTAGCCAATTATTCCTTGTGATACTCAAACCCTGCACCTTGTGTTTGTAAGGCAAACACCTTAACCATTAGGCCACCTTCCCAACCCCCAATTTTCTTAAAATGTCTTATAATTCTATAGTACAATAACCATACTGACTTGTAGGGTCTATATTAGAACACTGAAGTTTCAAAACTTCGAATGGTCTAATATCGACCCCTATTCTGCAAAAGCTGAAAACATCGAACATACAGAACAGCAAATTTTTTCCTAGGGAAACAATTTGCTGTCCCAAAACACATACACACAACACAAGCACACCAAACAAACAGCAATCCACACACATACACCTAAAATCTTACACCTAACCCTACACTAAACTATACACACACCACTAACTATCCACTTACCTTAATCCAAACCCTAACCCTAAGGTCCGTCACTATCGCACACTCACTTCACCCGCACCCTAACCCTAACTCACCTACCCCTCCCTAACCCTCACGTCCACACAGTCGCATACGTACCTGACCTGCGCCCTAACCCTAACTCACCTAACCCGCCCTAACCCTCATGTCCACACAATCGCACACATACCTAACCCGCATCCTTACCCTAACTAACCTAACCCGCACTCAATCGCACACTTACCTGAACCCAACCCGTAACTTTCCACCACAGCTCTGAAAATACTGAAACAACAGAAATGGACAACCAAATTCTTTCCCTAGGAAAAAAATTTGTTTTCTGTTGCTTCGATATTTTCAGCTTTCCTAAATAGGGGTTGATATTAGAACATTTGAAGTTTTAAAACTTCAATGTTCTAATATAGACCCGATTTGTAGGGGGATATTCAAGTACTAGTATGTGTAATGTTAGCATTGTCTGCATCACATTTCTCCCTCCCATGACTGTGGTTAGTATTCCTAAACTTTGGGGGCAATAAATCTGCATTCTGAACCCATACTAGCTCCAAAAGACCAGTACAGTTCCCTGAGTGCAGGCAAACCTGCTATCACACACTTTCTTGTCCCACGTCCCACTCCCAGACACTGATGATCATGATATCAGAAGCACCAAATTCCCACATTGCCATAATGTGGTAATGGTCCCCTGGTCCACCCTCTTGCCTAGCAATTGTGATATCCTTATGAATCACAGTCACGTACATGATGTCGGACCACAGCAAGGTGGTCTAGTGCAATTACTTAAAACATATTATGCCTCACCAAGTAACTATTCACTGATGTTTGATAAGGCAGACATTTCTGATATAACTGTCTTACATCACTGCTTTGTGTAGCACTGTCACACTACACAGTGGCATCTGCTAGCCTGAGTGCAGGATCCCTTATTCACGTCAAGGTACTAGGTGCTCCTGTGCACCATTCAGTAAAATGAGAAGGCTGCTGTATTTTGCTGGGGATAATCGTGGTTCATGTCTGTGAATGATGATGGTCCCTAGCAGCGTACTAAGGGTGCTGCACATAATGCTGGTATGCGCCTGCACAATATGCTAGGAATATCAGGGGAATCCTTAATTTTCTCTGAGTATGACACAGAAGGTTCATTTAGACTGTCTGTTGATTTCCATTCTTATAAATTGCCCTTTTACCTAAAAAGGAATGGAGCTTGGGGCAATTCATAGTGGTAGTTATCTGAAGACCACTGTCTTTAGGAAGAGCTAATAAGAGCAGCACTACATTTGTATTGTGACAGTCATACAGACATTGTGTACCACGATACAAGCCACGTGAAACTAATGTACCAGGGGCTGCACTGTACTGATAAATGTGTAGACTGTGTCGCATGACAGACTCATGTGTGTATACTGTGCCACATGACAGACCTGTGTATGTACACTGTGTCTCATGACAGACCCATGTCTGTACTCTGTGTCCCGTGACAGACTCATGTATGTACATTGTTCCCCATGAAAGATTCCTGTATGTACACTGTATACCATGACAGACTCATGTATATATACTGTCTCCCATGCCAGATTCATGTATGTACACTGTGTCCCATGACAGACTTGTGTTTGTACACTGTGTCCCATGACAGACTCGTGTTTGTACACTGTGCCCCATGACAGACTTATGTTTGTACACTGTGCCCCATAATAGACTCATGTATGTACACTATGCACCATGATACAATCATGTATGTACACTGTGTCCCATAACAGACCCACATATGTACACTGTGTCCTGTGACAGACTCGTGTATGTACACTATGTCCCATGACAGACTTGTGTATGTACACTGTGTCCCATGGCAGACTCGTGTATGTACACTGTGTCCCATAACAGACTCGTGTATATATATATATACAGTCTGCCCTCCTTATGTGCTCCTGCCTCACACATATACATTGTGCTCCCTGTTCCACTCCTATATGTGTACTCTGTGCCTGTCTGACAGTCTCCTATACCTGTAAGCTGTGCCCTGACATACACTTGTATACATGCACTGCAGCCCCCCCCTACACACTTTTATATGTGTATAAGGGGCTTATCTCACATACTCCCCCATACTCTGCCTACTGGCACACTCCTATATGTACTCTGTGTCACCCGGCAGACTCATATATGTGTATGTATACATTCTGCCTCTTTCACTTTGTCATACATGCAGACTTTGTCCCCATGATATATTTCTATAGACACACACTTTTTGGGACACTCCAGTACATTCACAATGTGCCCTCCTTCTGACTTGTGTATGTGCCTACGGTATAAGCTTGCAGTCAAGGCATTGGGGACATCACCAGAAGTCTCTCTTGTGCAGACACTAAACAAGAGCCACAGATGGATGCTGAATGTGTCTGTACCACGTCTGCATAACTTGGGTCCATTCCTGAACCTTAGTCATGGTATCACAGTAGGAACTCCATCCTGACCTCAGGTCCTTAAACTATAATAATGAACCTGTCCTGAACCCATGTCATTGTCATTGCAGGTGGAAATTCACCATGAATCACCATTTGATATCACAGTTTGAAGTTCACCTTAAACCCAAGTAACAAATATTACCGGGAGTTATTCATTCAGAACACAGGTCTGGGACATTACAGGTAGAAATCCATGTTCACTTGCAACCCAAATTACATTAACCAGAGGTGAAACCCTATCATGAGATCATACATGGTATCACAATCCATTATGAACCCAGGTCACCAGTGTCATACAGGAAAATCTGGCCTGTGTCTGAGCCTCTAGTGTGACAGACAGAAATGCAGCCTGAGCCCAGCTGTCTGTAACTGCAGGTGGAAATGCAATCTGAACTCAATTTTCTGGAACTGCAGGTAAAATCTGGCCAGAACCTTGAGATTTGGCATCTCACTTAGCAACTCAGCCAAAACCCAGGTCACTATATTCCAGATAGAAGTCTATGTTAAACCCAGGTAATTTGCACTATGGGTGGAACCAGGTCACCACCACAGATGAAAATTTAACCTGAATGCAGGTCACTGACATCATATTTGAAAGTCGAACCTGAGCCCAGGTCTCTGACCTCACATGTGGAAATACATCCTGAACCAAAAAGGCCAAATGAGCTGCAGCAGGAAATCTGTTCTTAACAGAGGCTGCTGACGTTGCAGACAAAAATGAAATCACTATTAAAAGAGGTCAGAAGAAATTAAACTGCTCATTTTCAACATTCTACAATATCAGCTGTCTCTCATAGTGTATTCCCACAAGTGATTAAAACAGATTCCATCCCCCACTCTCCAATTCACCAGAAACACGTTTACCCCCGGCTGCTAAAAGAAAACATAAAAGTAGGACTAGTGCTTTGGAAGACTTTGCTAGCATCATTCATACACATCCAGCCTCCTTTGCCTTTCTTCACAGAAGAAATGCTCTTTCTGAAATGAACCTGCCCTTTGCTTAAGAGAAATTTAAATGAAACGAACTCCAAGCTTTGGGGATAATTTTCAGAGATTCCTGAGAGAGTTGTACTTGCTGCTAGAACAGGCAAGTTGTGTCAGAGAGAACATTCATAAACCAGTGCTGAATGTTTTGAGAAAAAACAGATGTTTGCAGCCAAGAATGACACCTGATGCAGATGTCTGCAGTAGCAGGGTGTTCATAGCAATTTCAGTGTCGTGTGCGACAGAAATGTATCTTGTTTTGTCTCCAGATCTTGCTGGCTCCCTGCCAGAGATTCAAATCTACTCCAAAGGGAATGTACTGCTACAGACTTAAAATTCATGCATATCACAAAGCATTTCCTGTAGAATTTATGGCATTCAAGAACAGCTTTTGTGTGAAAAATACAGCTTTCCCAAAATTCTGTATACAGCATACACACCCCAGAAAAACATACAGAAAGTTAATACTGAACAGAGAAGCTTTGTAACTTATTTCTGAACAGCATTTTTTCAAGGTAGGAGTGGTGAACGCCTGTGTTTATTTTTTAAGAGAACGCTAAACCAGATTAAGGTTTTTAAAATTGTTATTCAGATAATTTGGCTGCTCCATTGATCTGTTCAGCTATGAAGTATATAGACACATACACACGCACACATGCACACAAGTTTGCGCACACACACATGCACGCATGCATGCACACATCCATACATACACAAACACATGCACACACACACACACACACACACACACACACATATGCATGCATGCACATGCACTCACACAAACACATACACACATGCATGCACACACACACACACACACATGTGGGCACACGTGCACACACATATATGCACACACACACACGCATACTTACAGACAGACAGACAATTTAGAGTACCCAGCCAAACAGCATGTTTTTGGTAAGTGGAAGGAAACTGGAATACTTAGGTAAAACTCAAGCAAGCACAGGGATAACATGTAAACTCCTCACAGATAATAACCAGAAGATGGGACTGTAGGACTTAACCTGAGACCTTGACGTTGTGAAGAAGAGATCAGTACCAAGTCACTGTGCTGCTACATAAAGAGGTAAACCTTCCAGGAGAAGGTGAGGGAGCACATAACCTGGTTACCTGCATTATCCTGTTACATAAGTGCAAGGCAGAAGAGGATCATGTGGTCTCTTATGAGTGGTGTCCTTCAGTTGTGCCCAATGGAAGTAGCATTGCCAAGGTTTTGCGTCAGTCACCTTGTTGGCGTCTGGATCCAAAACAGGCACAGACTAAACCTCCAGAGGCAGGCTTTGAAATGCAGCATGAAAAACAGAGACAGAACAAACCCCTCTGAGTAGATTGTTACAAATGGTAAAGTCTTGTACCCTAGTGGTTAGGGACTATGCTCCTTGGATTCATTTCACTGCACTCAGTAATATGATGGCCAGCAGGGGGTATGGTCCACCCCACCCCACTCACACCAAGCAGGTTGATGTATAAAATGCTGTTATCAGGCTCAGTAGCTCAACAGGTAACACACTTGCCTTTGGTGCTGGAAGATCAGAAAGCTGTGGTTTCTATTCCCACACCAGGTAGCAGGATTCATTTCCAGTATTAACAGTAATAAGGATGGTGCTGCACTCCTGCATGTGCCATCCTTTGGATGAAACATTAAACAGAGGCCACATCTGTCTCAGTTGGTGGTAGCTCAGGTGGATGTAAAAGTTCCTACCTCACTTATCAAAAAGAGTAGGGGAAGTTTGCTGTCTACCCTGAAAAGGGGTCCCTATTATTTCATCGAAAGAACAGATCATCGAATGGCATTTCGGACAGCATTTTATCAAACAAGCCATTCATTGAACCATTCTCACTGAGACTGCATTATAGTAGGGCTTGGGAAATATGCCCTTTCCCGACTGTAGTGCAATCTCAAAGTTGGTGTATATAATTAGCGTGGGGTGTGGGGGATTCAATGAACAGCATTTCCGACTAAATGCCATTCGATGATCTGATGTTTCGATGATTTAATATAGACCCCCCCCCCAAAAAAAAGAGGCCATTGGTCTAGTAGGGCTAACGTGGTGAACAAAAGTGTAAATAAGTAAAATGTGCGCACAAATGAATCTCTACACAATTCGCTAAGTGAAACTTGGATGTAAAACCATGCAGGAAATATGCACTGTTAACCTGGCATTTGGGCCTCTACCATCACACACACACACACACACACACACACACACACACACACACACACACACACACACACACACACACACACACACAGAAAATGCATTTTGGGGAAGGCTGATAATATATCACTGTACCACTAGTTTTCTGTCACAGCCCAAGATGGTTCACTGTTACCACTCCAGCTTACCTGACTGGAGTGCTTCAGTTATTTTTCTAATCATGTAGAATAAACCAAATAATTATAAACACAAGTGGTAATGTATACCAGCGCAGTTTGGTGAACCAGATGCAGATACCAGTAGCTAGTCACCATTCACAGTAATCACCCACACAGTAATTTTGGGATGCATGGCTAGGCTTAAAAAGGCCCTTGTGGTCGTTAGCCTAGTAAACACCTATGAACCCTCTCAGCAATTAATAAATAACTAAAATCAGCCACAAGAGTTAAAAGGAAATACATAAAATGTTTAACTTAAACAGAAAACATTGAACAGTACAGTTAAATATAGAGAAAATATATAGAGAGAAGTAATTGCACAGAGAAAATAGAAAATAACCAATGTGAGCAGATGGGATGATTAAAGGATGACTATGTCGAAGCACCTAAATCTTTCCTAGCTATATCTAACTGAAATAGTTACTAGGACTTACCTATACCTTCTGAACTTTCATCACCTAACAGGCAGATACACAAATGCACAAATACACAAAACAATACATAGTAACATACTAGTTCATACTCAGCAAAGTCCTGAGCACAGCGCTCAAACAGTAAAATGGCTGATGGTTCAAAAGAGGGATGCTTAATAATGGGTCCATACCTCTCAACTGGACAGATTATCGCAGAATGTCCAGATTTTTGCCTCATGTTTTTAGTCCATTTTTCATAAAATTGTGGTTTTCTGGCAAATTAGTGCAAATCATTAAAGACTGAAGTTAGAAAATAATGAAGGACAGTTGAGTTTCAGACTTTATATCCTTCAGAAAAAACATGCTAATGTATACCCTGTTATTCTATCAGCTTTCTAAGGTTGTAAGAGCAATATTTAAAAATTGTTCCTATTTTTGGGCCTTTGTCTTACTTTTATTTATGGCTTTGTCCAGATTTCTTACTCTAAGAAGTATGATCCATAGTGGGAGGCATACCGTTAACATAATTCTTTCAGGCCTTTCGGCCCTAAAAGATCTTGGATAAGTACTTTTGTGTTCTTACTGAGTTTATGTTAATGGTTGTGCTTTTTTTGTGATTTTAGTAATCTAGATAATATTTATTCTGGTTTCTACTAGTTTGTACTCTGGTGAGAGTGGAGAAAGAACCTAGTCATTTCAAGGTCTGGCTGCTGTAGAACCATGGAGAGTGTTGCTTGCTACTGGCCAGTGTCCTTGTTTGAATTATTTTCTGCTTTGTCAGCGTTCTTATAAATTACTCACGTTTGCGCCACTCTGTTCATCGTTCAGTGGGGTTGCAACATGCACTGTATAAATGCAGGCATTTTGATCTAAAACCATCTATATAACACCAGCCTCCCACAAATCCTATTAGCAGTGTAATTAGTTGTACCTACTCACACATTCAGCTACTCACATTACAGCAAAGATACACAGTGCATACCTCCAAGTAGTCTCTAACAGTCCATTGCTGCTCTATAGTGTCCAAAGCAGTCCAGGCTACTCTGTGTTGCCCTAAACATTACCATAATGCACTGTCCATTGGCACAATGCCAACGTAAGTTAAACCTCTTCATCTATTCCAGATTGCCAGAAAGTTCA